>NC_068405.1:15421922-15459422 GCF_023724105.1 Carassius gibelio | reverse complement strand
ATATATGTATATATATATATATATATATATATATATATATATATATATATATATATATATATATGTATGTCTGTCTTCTGTCAATCTAGCAAGATGTTCTTTGCAGTCAGATGGTGTATGTGTGTATCTACCTGCAGGGACTAACATGGCTATGCTGACCAGTCACATCTTGACCACTTACTTACACTGGAGCTGATCCACATATGTTAGTGCTGATAAATAAATCAATGTATTTGCTTTACCAGCACAATCATTCCCAGGGCTGTACTCCCATCACATTATCCAAATGATTGCTGTAGATCCATTGAGAGGATATGTACTCTTTTGTTATGGGAGGCGGGGGGTTGCTCAAGGGGGGTGTGCGTACCTTCACTTTGTAAAGTCACAGATCCAATCTGTAACGCTTTTGTAACCTCAGGTGTGAAATCTCGTACAGCCCACAGCTCAGTGGCTTTAGCAGCTCAGCTGTGAAATTATATCTGTTCTACCTCTTGAGAGCTCCAGAGAAGTGTGATGTGTGTGTGTGTGTGTGTGTGTGGAAGACTGTTAGTGGTCTTTGTGAAAAAGAAGAGAGAAGAAAAATAGGAGCAATAAGTGGGTGGCCAGATCAAGAGCAAAATCTGTTTAAAATCCATATGTATTCCTCATCGAAGGCCTTGCTATTGCATTCCACAGCTGAGTGATTCTCATCCTCCAGCCACTGTGTCTCTGTGTCCAACAGAAGAACAGAGACAAGCTGTGGGTTAGAGGACTCACCTGGGGAACCTGAGGCTCATGATGCATGTGGCCACATTTTGGGCAATGTTGCCATCAACGAGTAATGTAAACAAAAACTTTTATTTTGGATGTGATTTAATCATGATTAATCGTTAAACAGCACTAATTTTTAAGCATATTAAAAATTGTAAATAATTTTGCAAATGTGAGGGTGAAAAAGTGTTCCTTTAAAAGATTCACAGCACAACGGTGTAAAGATCCGTTGCACGCAATGATGGCTAATCAGTTCCATGACTGGCTTTTGGAATGCCAGACACAGCTTTATAAAATGAACCATAAAAGCTAATCAGATTTTTACTGCAAGGATGATTTCATTTTGTGCAGAACCAGTGTGGTGATTAACTCCAAATTGCATTAAAAAGGCTGCTTCACACTGGGGATAATGAAATATGAAATCGGTAGTTTTTCAGTTGATGGAGAGAGCGTGTAGGTGGCTGGGAAGATGAAGGAGAAACTCTGTGGATATTGGGAACACTTATTTGGAAAGCCTTTGTTATGATTGGAACGTCTTCCAGCTGTCGTCACCTTTATCACCACCTGTTTATTGCAGCTTTGGGAGTGATGAGACAATTCAGTTTTTTTCCCTCCAAGCACATAAACACATGAAATGGGCTCTTTATGACGCTTCTAATCCTTTATGAAGTGCATGAACAGACTGTCTGGACAAAAAATATTAGGTTTAAGGCCTCTGAGAGACTAAGGAAAGGGGAAGAACAAAAAAAACGGTTGTTCATTTTTATTTTCATTCAGGTTTACCTTTATCCGTGCCCTTTCAGTAACCACTTTAAGTGGTGTCAGATGCAAACAGACACATGAAACACGACCCAAGCCTAATTGTTCCTCAACTCATTTAAATCGCTAATGAAATACCTTGATACCATGCTGAAGTGAAGAAGACAACCAATCAGATGAGAGAAGAGCAAGGCCCTATATAAGCCCTATATATACATTTAATATAAGCTGTTGCACTGTAATTCTTTGTCTTCTAATATCCAGTGCAGACAGTATATGCCCCTATTAAGTGAAGGTGTGGGGGGTGTTTCTTTTTAAGAAAAATAGTGTGCACTCTTTAAAACCTGCAAATGAAATTCCCAGGTTTTAGTGTGATAAAAAGTCTGTTAATCGGCTTCTGAAAAATGCTCTACATTTGTCTTCATGAACTAAGCCGGCGTGTAATTGATCTTTTGACACATGAATGTGTGTGTTTGTGTATGAGCAAGTGTGTGTGTGAGAGAGAGAGCTTCTGAGCGGCCCCAGAGGTAATTTTCACCCGTCTGTGCATGATTTTCTCTCCTGGCGATATGTAGAGTAACACGGAACAAGTGTAATATCACCTTTTGGAGATATCAGGGCAACTTTTATTTAACACTCAATAAATAACACAAACAATTTTCAGTATTTATGCCTGAAAATAGTCTCAGATTTCTTTCACATAAGCGTTCGCACGTGATGAAAATGGCATAGCTGATAAATTTTGTTACATGTTGAAATAAGCATGTAAACTTGTAATTTCATTATAGGTAAAGGAATAGTTCACCCAAAAATGGAAATTTGCTGGAAATGTATTCTCCCGCAGGTCACCCAAGATATAAAGTCAAACCAAAATGTATTCATACCCCTACGACATTTCTCACATTAGCACAGTTTATTCGCTATAGTTTAGAAAATGGTAATAAAATATGACTAGAAATTCAAACAGCTGATAAAAACATCGCAGTAATCCACAAGTAACCCCACATGGACCCGACCGGGTCATCAGTTAAGGTCTTGTGATGTAAAAAGCTGTGTTTATAATTAACAAATTCAACATTTTTCACTTTAAACCATCAGTTTGCCATGGCTGGTCTTAATGATGGCTTTGTTTTCGTAAAAACACAGCTTTTCACTTCATAAGATATGAATTGATGTTTTGGATTCAAGTGGATTATTTGTGGATTATTGCGATGTTTTTATCAGCTGTTTGGACTCTCATTCTGACGGCACCCATTCACTGCAGAGGATCCATTGGTGAAGAAGTGATGTAATGGTAAATTTAGCTAAAGCTGTTTCAATGAAGAAACAAACTCATCTACATATTGGATTACTTGAGGGTTAGTCATTTTTTTAGAATATTTTTATTTGTTGGTGAACTATCCCTTTAATAGTTAGAGCAATTTGTAGCAGCTTTCAAGACATTATTGCCTTTCAGTAACTCTTCGCCTTCATATTTTGGGCTTTCTATTCTTTGTGTCTTGTGAACTGGCTCTTCCCTCTTACTGTAAGAGGAAATGAGCTCAGTGGTGTGTGTTTAGTACCCCAACTGCTGCTGTAGATCAGGCTAGTGGCTCTCTGAGGGGCCGTCAATATGTCCTGTGCAAAAAGCAGCCTGTCTCTAGCCCCCATGACTCCAACCCTGATAGCTCATGTCTTTAACAGTTCATTTGCAGAGCCGTGGATGAAAAGTGTGTATGTGTGTCTGTTTCTCTCGTAAAGTACAGGTACATTCTACCCAGGAGTCAATCTGGTAATGATGCATCCATATGCAGTATATTTTCTCCATTGGGGTCGGGATCACCTTGTCTCAGCCCAGCTACAAAAGCAATATCTGAGAGAAGAGATTACAGGTGACCTCACTTCTCACTTCCTCCTTCCTCCGACATTACGCGTTCCGCCACGATAAGCCATTTGTATTCTTCTCATGTATGAAACTCCAAGCTGGTGCAAATTACTTTCATCCAAATTATTTTTGTGACCCAAGGATATCCTATCAGTCCTTACCTTTTTAAGCCACTCTTTTCCTCCTTCATTCATCGCAGGCTCCAGTGAGCTGGCAAAGGGAATGTGTGTGTGAGTAGTTTGACTTTTTCCTCCTCTAAGCCGTCTGTTTCCTTTGGCAAACACTGCCGTGTGCTTTCACTGTTTATTAACTGCCTCTCGGGTGCTCTAACTTTTTCTTGGAGCCCTGTTCACGAAGTTTAACAAGATCTCTCTGTTTTAAAATCAGCTTGATTTAGTTTCCAGACTCTGCGGGGTGAGATCTCAGGGGCGCTGCGACCCTCCTCAAGCTCTGCTGGTTAAAGTTTTGTGTCCTCAGTCAAATGGGTGACTTCAAATGTGAAATATTGATATATCTGAGCTTAGGAGGGTGAAAGAAAGGGATATTGACAATTTGCATTGACTTGTTGTTTTGAAAGACATCTTTAATGCTCACCAAGGCTGCATTTATTTGATCAGAAATGTGACATATTATTATTACAACTTTTATTTTTGAACAGTACATTTAAATAAATAAATATCTCATTTATTAAACAAGTATTAAACATATGATTTATTTTTATTATTTTTTTTGTGGTGCACAAAAGAAGATATTTTGAAGAATGTTCATGCTGCTCTTTCTACACAAGTTTGTAAAGTCCCTACAGCTCAGCATATGGTTGAAACAACGTAAGGGTGGATAAATAGAAGTAGCTTTGACAAAGCTTTCATTCGGATTAGAGTAACCACTCCAACATTTTAAAGTCGAGAATAAACCTAGCAAACATGCTAAACAGCCATGACAGCTCAGATTTACACTGTTGTGTCTAATTCAGAGCAAAGAGAGAGAGAAAGACATATTGTCAGCATGGAGTTGCTTTCTAAACAGTCCCAATTAGCATGACGGATGGTTCCTGCCTTCGATACCGTCCCACGAGGATGTGAAGATACAAGTCCTGTAATGCTACAAACAAACAGACAGGAATTTTTCATTCTTGCCATCTCACAGCGTGCCTGCTGCTTTTTTATCACACCTGACAACTTGTGCTATTTTAGGGAGAGGGCTTGTGGGACAGATCGACAATGGATTGCATGAGAAGGTGTGGTGGAATGATGAGCCGGAGATGGAAGTGTGTGTGTGTGTGTCTGTGTCTGTGTCTGTCTACACTTAATATTGAGCAAAGCCTCTTGTGGGATAGAGCTGAGACGTTCAGTGATGTTTTCTCTTTTCCCAGGGGATCTTTCCACTTCCTTCCTTTTCTAGCCACTAACCAGACAGGATGCACCACTCACAGCCAATCTGCCTGACAAATGGGAAGCAGACTTAAAAAAAAAAAACAGCAGTGCTCTATTTCATCTTATTCCAGCAGGTTTGACTTTGATTTGCAGCAAAATAACTCTGTCTCATTAACCCCTGATTTCTCTTTGATTTCTCTTTTGAGTTAATTCCAGCATATCTAGCTTCCTCAAATTGAATGTAAAATCAGTATTTTGTATCAAACTGATATTGACAAAAACAACAATGTTATTTGCCTTTACCAAAATAATGTATAGGTAAGCAGTGTATCGATTAAAGGGTCCAAAATGTAACCATTTTTTGTTAATTTGGAATGAAACTTCATTTACTTTGTAAACACACACACACACACACAGAGAGAGAGACAATCGTGAACAATGTTTGAAAAATGAAAAAGTCACAGATAGTGTAGATAATGGTCAGAAATGACCACTATAGAAAATGACTGAGAACTATAAAAAAAAAAAATTAAATGCGGAGTAGACTCGTGTATTTTATTTTTTCTAATATTTTTATTTTTGTAAATAGGAAAAAAAATAAGCATAAAGGAATATTTTTAATACAATGAATTCCCCTAAAAATACTAAATTTATAAAGTACAGTACATTCATTTAAAAATTGCTGATAAACAGTATGTGTGACCCACAAATAAGCAGCTTCAGAGATTTAAGAACATTGTATGCCATAAATATTTCATACCAATCAAGAATCTGTATTTAGAATGTTTTAATGAGAGAGAGAGAGAGAGAGAGAGAAGTAAATAAACTCTGGTCTGGAGTGATGCATGTCAAATGTCAGCCAATCAAATCTGAAGAACACAACTAAATGTTGAATAAATGTATATTTGGAATCATTGTCCATATTGGATATTAAACTCACCAGCCACTTTTTACTCTGATTTGGCGTGTGTTAATTTTGGAGCCTGCTTCAAATGCTTCATAATTATGCTAAGAAACTCATTATTAGGAACATACCCTGAGGACAGTAATGAGTTTGCCTTTTGCCATTCTATATTTATAAATTAATTTTGCTAGGGTCAAATACAGCCCCGAGGACATCTGTTTCCACAGCTGTAAATCAGGATGATAATTGCAGTGAATGGCAAGTGATTCATCACGCTTGTCTGTGTGCATGCAAATATCTGTCTATATGTTTGTTCTACTCTGATGTAAAGCATCTCATGCTAATTGCACAACTGAGATTTGTCATAATGAAATCACTTGATACGCATTTCACGTATTTATACATATATATATAAAAAGGAACACACACACACTCACACATACACACCATTGCTGTCTTTCACATAAAAGCACACTCATCCATTTGACTGTACATTTTCAGGTCTGATATTTGATAAACAAGAAAGGAGGAAAAGGAAGAATTATCTTCAGTGATGACAAGAACTGATTTCCAATTTCCTTCAAGAAAGGCTGCATTATCGCGGACGACTCGGGCCATTTGGTCTACATTACTGCACTGGCCTGAGGCTGTAGATCAAGCCGACAGCTGACGTAACCTGGACGAGTGCTCACACTGACGACGGACTGAGACAGATCTGCAGTCTGAATAGCTCTATCAAACACACACCTGAAACAGACCCTGAAGAGAAAGAGAGAACGACTGATGTCAGTTTTTTCATTTTTCATATTCTCATGATAGGAGCTGTATAAAATTATAAGAAGCTCTTACAAGTGTAAAACTTGTTGCCTGGAACAATGGCCAAATATAAATCAAGATGTCATTGCAATTGACCAATCAGATGAAAGTATGTTTCTGATTGGTCAATCATTCTGTCCATCAGTTTGGTAGTTTCTAAAATAACTGCGTCTTTCTAACTGAGCTACTTTATTTATTTATTGCACTTAAAATTTAATAGAACAGTCTTTGCACACAAGTCATCTTTCGTTTTTTTCAGTGTGCATCATTGTCATGCACAGAAACCTTGCACACTGAGTCAAAATGTTTGCTATGGGATGTGGAAAAAATCCAGAAAATCCCAAAAAGTTTCACATGGCAGTCTGTAAACGTTATTGGCACAACATGAGGTTGTATTTATTTTTGTAACACATAATACATCACGTTTTTGTTTGATTGTTTTACCATTCTGATTGAACACTGACTTCCTTTCCTACCAAATGTCTGTTGTGGGAGTATGTATAGTTTGCAAATTATGTGAAAATGGCGAATAGCTTTACAGCAGCAACAAATGCATGTGTACAGCTATCGTACAGTTACACTCATTTAACTATAGGCTTTAGTAATGTTAGACTTCATAATAAAATAAAAGATGTTGCGTCAGCTGAACAGTCAATACATTGTTAAACAACAGAACAAACCAGAGGCAGCATATCAGGGCAGGCGTCAGACTCAGATAGTGCCGCTCTATTAGACTCTATTCTGTATAAGAGTGTATTTTTATCTTGGGCTTTGGCAGGCAGAATATATGGAGGCTCATTAGTTAGCTGTAATGTCTCTCACTCTGTGGTCTGTGAACACGCCGTTGTCTGGCATATTGAGGAATGACCTGAGCAGGGCTGTGTGTGTACAGAGCTGGAACTGAATACCGGCTTGTCTCTGTGTTGTCGCATCGGGGGGGATTTAGAGTTGATGTAGGGATTTAGTGGCAGAGGATAAATGTGCGTGTGCTTCTGTAAAAGCACTTTAACCATGCTTTTGGGAAATAAAGTATGTGTGTCTGATACCGTACTACTGTCTCCACAACAGTGTGAACTTCTAGTGTTTGAACGCCAGTTTGGGGCATTGGGGTGACAGAGAGATCATAAGAAACAGACATAAACAATTCTACTGTGTAAGTGCAAATATATATGCAATCATGCAAATTAAAATAAACACTCTTAAAAATTAAATGTTTAAAGTAGTGTTTTATATAAAATAAAAAAATATGTAAAATATAAAAATTTAGATTTTGTGTAATTTATTAATGTATCTTTATAAATATATATGATTAATAATTTATTATATATTAAAAAGGGTAAAATATGTATTTTCAATTATATAATATTTTACATAATTTTCATAATATATGATAGAATACAAATATATAATAAATAATGCATAAGTTATATATATTTATACACACACACATACAATTATCTACAAATTGATTTAAAATAATATAAAAATTTTATATTTATGTATATTTATATATGTATAATTAATATGATTTATTTTATATATGTAATTTATTCTATAATACATTTTACATAATCTTATTATATAATATAAAACAATAAGAACTTTGTATATATTTTTTTAATCATATAATATATTATATAATGCATTTTTACATAAATGTATTTAATAGGACATGATCAATTTATTATTTAAATAAATGTAAATATGTAGGCCTATATCTATTTTAAATTGCATACAATTGTAGAGAATATTCTTATTTATTATACATTATAATTCAACTTTAATTATAAGTAAATGACTTTGAAAACACTGTTTACAATGTTTTGGCAGACCCAACCAAGTTTATGAGGGGTGTCAAATGTTTTTTTTTTTTTTTGTCCAACAGGCATAATTCACAAGTCATATTTTTAAGAAAAGGTTTATGACACCTCTCCTTAAAAAGCCACATTTGTGTCTGTAAAACAAATGGTGCAGGACAACTTAAAAATATCTCTAATATGTAGCTGAACTGCCTTGTGTCCTTTTACATCATAAATATCAAACTGAAACCTCAGAGGTGATGCAGGGTCTAGCAGTGTTTTTTTTATCGCCATGACTGGAAATAAAATCTGCTGATATGTGAACAAAAGCACTTTCCATTTAATCAGAGAAATCTTATTTTGGAGGGCACATCAGGAGGGACATTTCCTTTAATGTCCTCGCCTCGCGACAGCTGTGGTCTGATAGATTCCCATATAAAGCGATAAGACACGGACGATTCCTCTGTAAACCCTAGAGCTTGTCTGATAACGGCTTCACTGATGAACAGGCCTCTGTTAAACCGGTCTGGACTGTTTGCCACTTCATTCAAGAACATCAGCATAACCCATTAGTTCCTCATTTCAAAGGCTCCTATTTGTGTCGACAAGCATCTTGTGCACAGGCTGTAATTTCCTGCAAAATGTCTGCCCGCATTTTACAGCGTTTCAAATAATGACAGCTGCATGATGCATGAAAAGGGGAGAGTTAATACACAGAGCCTTTCAAATGTCAAGCAGTCCGCTGTTCACGTAAACACAATGCCTGAGTCGCAGCATAAAAGCCTTTATGAAGGCGTCTAATGTGAATCCCATAGATAGTAAACCCTGTTCATTTTTAAGAGCCTCTAGGGGGCTGCATTTAAAACACTTACTCCTCCTACTTACATACTGTATTTACTGTTTATGCATCATTTATGGATAAAGTGCTGTTCGATCTATATCTCTTCCTTTTGCGGTGATTTTTGACTAGCCTACTGTAACTACTGTGTGACCGCATTTACAATTGATAAATCCTAACCTCACAGCACAATACTGCTTCGATAGGGACTTTCTTTTTAATAGACCCCGTTCACATGTTACTTCAATTACAGCGGAGCTGCAGAGTGGCTGTTAACTGCAGTGTGCACACTGACCTCGCTTAAGAGCACTTCATTAATGAAAGCTGATAATGGACACAGACCAATCTACGATCGGAGCTCTTTAAATAAAGAAGCCCTCTGAAAGGGGCCCTGGAAACAGAAGAATTGTTTTAAGATTAAATTTCCAACCGAGTTCACAGTTCATTGACACTTTTGCAAGCCTGTTGTCATTTCTCGGTAGTACTCATGCATATAATAATACGTTTGTTCACAAAACAGGTGTTAGCTAGCGGAGTGAGATGTGCAAATGACAGAAAGCACATAAGAAATAGATATGGCATGCATTTTTAATTGCATTTTGTACATATATTTACAGTTACGCTGAGAAAAAAAAAAACGTGTTACTATTATGCCAAATAGCTTGTTAATTCACCTCATTATAGGCTGAAAGTTTAATTATAAAAAGAAGAGGAAAACAAAGATTCATATCAGTGAGAATGCTGTTGTTTTCTAAATATATGATATTCTGTGAAAATAGCGTGATTGCTTGTGTTTTATTCATTTAAATAGAAAAGATGGTTAAATAAACAACAAATTAATATTAGGTCATGTTAATTTTAGAGTCATGCTAGCCAATTATTTTGATTCTAATCTAAACAGAATCAATCATATCTGAGCACCAACAATAACTGTAGTTTCTGAATGAATCCACGTTGTTTAGTGAATCAGTGACTCACAATCATTCCTAAATGAATCAGCATTTTTGAAGGGCCACTGATTCACTTTTGTTCCTGAATGAAATTAAATAATTCAATTGATTCACTGATTCACTCATAAAGAATTGTCACTTGTCGCCACCTACTGGTGTAACAAGAATATTGCAAATACATGAGTTCCGAAGACTCTAATAAATCTTTCTACTGATTCTTTGTAAAACAAATGCAAACGTTTGGCTTAATACAAAATAAATTTAAAAAAAATTATTATGTACTGTGAATGACATCATGAATCTGATATAAAAAAGACTCAAATGAGGAGCTTTTGTGAAGGAGTGGTTGACTGATAATGGAGGAAACAACTCTGATTATTGAGTGATGATTTAGCTTCTATGGCCAGCTAACATTGGATCGATCGAATAATAAAGACTGTGAGATTAAATGAGGGGCATCAGTCAGCCACAGGCAGAAAAAAAGATCAAGTGAGAGACTAAAAATCAATAGAAAGAAATTTATGCTCAGCTGTATTTTTTAAAAGCGTGTTAAAAACTCAGGACGGCAGAAAGAGCACTTATCACACAATGAATGACCTGCAGATATAAGCCTGGTTTAATGGGGTGTCTGGGAAAGCCATTAAAAGTGCCCAGCCATCATTAATGGAGATCTCATATCGTGTCAAATGGGCTTGTTCAGGCATCAATTCACGCACTGTAGCTGTTAAAGCTAAATTCAATCAAAATCCCAATAACCCTCTTTTGGTGGTACTTAATCAAAACACGATCGGAATACAAACAGGAAATCATCAACAAATGTAGAAAAACTATAAAAAATACAGTTTATTCCTTGATAGAGAAATATTGCATATGAAAAATATTTTTGTGACTGTCGTTGCAGTTATGAACAGACGCACACAGATTTCCGTTCCCCCTGCATTTCCAGAAAGCTCCACAAATTTACACAGCATTGGAATATGTGTTGTTTACAAAGTGGAGCACATCCTTGTGTGTATATGATAATTTCATAGTACTTTACCTTACCATAACTTTCAGCTCCATTCTACCATATTTAAACCCATTAAGCAGATTTCCCCAGTGAAAATGTGGAAAAATCCCACAGATTTGGTCTGGGCCTGGATGTGGAGTGCTGATGGAAATGAAGTCTAAGCTGAAGCTGTGTCTCACTCTGAGGGAATGTCATGGCCTGAGTTTGTATCCTGGCAATATTCTCATTTTTTCATGTTCTTGGCTTATTATCATGCAGTTTATAGTTTCATATTAATGCTCTCTTGGTTTTAGGTATGGTACTAAACACGAATATGAAGCCAAGTTGGAATTAAAAGCTGTGTGCCCTTTTTTTTTGTTAAGGTTTTTATGGTTTTGAGTTAATGAGCACAACTGCACCGAGCAAATCCTATTTGAGGATTCCATGTCAGATCAGAAATCTCACATTATTAGTCTCCATATGCTTTGGGTCACTTGTATTAGGCATGAGGAGAAGGGGTGAACATTTTAGATTACATGTTGAAGATGATACAGTACATATAGACTCAAACACAGCAGTCTAAATGCAGCCTTTGCAAACTCTAGACATCTCAGGCCCCTTTTCTCCATCTTTGCTGGACATACATCTTTTCACTTGTGAAGGTCAATTCATTTCCCAAGTAATTGCACTTCAAGGTTCTTAATTTTAATGAGATAGTTAATCATTTAATTCCCAACCATATCAATAAACCCTGTCAAAATGATTCTTTATTAACCTCATAATTGTCAAACCTCATTAGAGCAAATGGGCAGTTATAGTGTATAGCTGAGCCCAGGTAATGAAGGGTGGATCCAATCGCTGTTCAGGGCCTTTAATTCCTGTTTCTCACGCTGTGAATTATCCATCCTCTGTGGAAAGCATTCTGATGCACTAGACCATCATAAAGACCCAGGAGCTTAACATTACGTGTTTAAATCACAAAACATTAATCACCTTTCCTCATTAAACCCAAATCAATCAGGTCTTAATAGCTGCCCATCATTATGTACAAAAGTTTATACAATCTGCAACCAATACTTAAATTTTCCAGAGAATAAAATGTTAAATGAACAAATATAAAAACAATGTAGTCTTAAAAATATTACAACAAAAGGAGATGAAAGAAGTAATTTAATGTTTTATTTTTTATTTTTGTTTGACTGTAGCCCTGTAGTGTTAGACCTAAATCAAGGTGACTGCATTTATAAGATTAATTTTTCATTCTACCTTCTAGCTTAAGTCTTGAAACACATACGACTCTTAATAGATTTTATGTTCACCTGCGCTTGTCAGCGGAAGTAAAAACCTGGTGAAGCACGCGACTCCCACTCCGCTCCTGAATATTTCAGTATTTAGATTACCTGCAGCAGCATTGCTGAAGATTTGTCGGAGCACCTCAGACAGGAGTGTAACGGGAAAAAGCAGGTGGGTTTTGAATTAAAGATGAGCCTTGGGGTTTAAGAAACGGATTCGACATGAATTTTTGATCTGAATCTGCCAGATGAGCAGACTCCAGTTACCGGATGCAGTTACACTGTTGGCCACTGGATGGTGCTGTTCACCCGTCAATATTTTTTGTTAAGGCCTTTCCTTGTTTTTCTGACATATTTTTTTTTACTCCGTATACAAAATTGCAGTAATTTATTCAATATTAACAAGCAAATAAATGTTACAGAAATCCACCAAACTGTTTTATATGCGTGAGGTATTCCTGTAATGTTAAAATACACCTACAACACAGGCTAAAACAGTGAGTTGTAGTGGTTCGCTTTCACATATCAGGTTGTTCTAACTGTAATGAACAATATGTTGTAACGTTAGTTCACAGAAGGTATTTACGTCTTTATTGTTTTTGTTCTTCATCCTCTGGTGCTATATTTAGTTTGTCTTCATTTATATCCTTACCCGGTGTAATTATGATAACATATGCACTTTCCACAACATAACATATGCAGGTTGCTTTGGTAATCGCCTGCCAAGAAAATAAATGCAAATGTAATTAGGCGGTGTGATTGGATTATACAGTATAGCACACATATCTCTGAAACATGAATGGAATTAGAACTGCACTTTATTGCCACTCTAGAGTGCAGTAGCTTTGGGTTCCGAGCTGAAAGCAGGGCTTCTGTCGGCCTGCTTGTCTTGGCACAGACGGAGTTTGTCTTGGATTGAGGAGAAGACCATCAGAAAACCAAC
Source organism: Carassius gibelio (assembly GCF_023724105.1). Taxonomy (NCBI): domain Eukaryota; kingdom Metazoa; phylum Chordata; class Actinopteri; order Cypriniformes; family Cyprinidae; genus Carassius; species Carassius gibelio. Next base: position 15,446,146 of record NC_068405.1, on the reverse strand, counting down.
GAACCGTACTGCGAACTATAAGTAGTGTTCATTTCCATAATCACACACAGGCTTTTAATGGGGGGTGCTGAAGGATTTTGTGGCCCTCACAATTTCTCCTTCTCACTCTCATTTCCTCATGTACACACACATATTCACTTTAATTCTCAATTTTAAATGGGTCTCAACAAACAGCATTCGATAATCCTGCCCAAATTCAATGCGAATCCCAGCAATCTGTGGACCCTTTTCAGTCACTCCATGTGCTCTCGGTCTCCTCCCACTGTGTTTGGAGCATGTTTCATTCTATTTCAACTCGATTTACTAATATTTTTTATTTTATTTAAAATCATTAGCTCTAACTTTAATGAATGAATTAATGATAAGGCTAGGTATACACATCTCCTGACTCAAGTCTGATTCACAAGATCTCGGTTCAGTATTCTGCACATAATATTCCATCCATACTTCCTGAAATATATGAATAAACTGTACTCCACCCACAAGTAGTTACAGTCATCTTCACGTTGAATCGATAACTAGCTTTACAAATACAGGATATTTCAGATATCATCACATTGATTCAAACTGCAGTTTTGCTTTTTTTTTTTAAAAGATTTGACTAAAATTTCCTTCTGTTTCTTAGTAAACTGTTTGTCCATCTATCACATTATGACGCCAGCCTCAGGTAAAAGAGGCTGTAGATTTTATTTTATGCTTAATTTCACAGATGCCACTATTGTTAAAATATATTATTTCAGTATTTGCTCATCTTCCTTGTTGTGTTTACATATAGTCTTATGTCATTTGTATGAAATACTGTCCTTAATTAACTTCCAGTAAGATGTGTGTAGTGTTTTTTGGTTGTTTTGTTTTGGTAAACATTACAAAATGTAATTTTTATTATTCAGTTTTTAACATTTACTGACATTAACTGACTGTAACATTCACCCACATGTACTTGCACATGTACTGTAATTTAATTCTCAATCTCGCTAATTAATTTGGTGTGTCAACAGCATTTGAGGCAAAGCTTCAGAGCTTTAGGCTGAGCATTTCCTGAATAAATGAACAAAACCCACAAGTGTTACAATTATCCCTGCTCCCTGCTACATAATCAATAAGAAGAAGATTGGATAAATCAACTTCTGGTTCCTCACAGCAGGGACGGAGGAGATGAAATAGGCTGCTTCAGATTTCCACAGCTGTAAATTCTATATCACGGCAGGTTGTTTAAATTCTCTTCTCATTCAGCATTTTCTGAGCTCTTTCTGAAACCCAGATGGACAGGCAGACAGATGAAGGTGTATTTGTCCGTAGGCTTCCTTTCTCTGTCTTCCTCTAGCTCATTAAATACAACATATCGCTTCCCTTCATCTCTCCATCCTCCCTTTCCTCTGTTTGCTGCTCTCTGTCTGCTTCTGTGTCTCATGTTTCTTTTATTTTTAACGTGCCATGTCAGTGCTGCGTAAAGATGCTTTCTGTTGCTCTGAGGGGCTGTTTGTGTTTAAGTGTCTGTGTCTTCATCTTCTCTTGAACGTTCCTATTTCTTTCTCCACACGGAGAGATACTGCATGTCTAGGGTTGAAGCGAAATGTTGGTCGTTTGTTTTTCCCCGTGATTTTCCCAAGGGAGAATTTCTAGTGAATCTTTATAAAGCAATGCAGTCTTGTCGTAGTTTTGGCCCTGTCAGTGAAAACAGTGTCAGTTTATTTAGATTGGAATGGAATATCACATGATGTGTACAGTTGCCTCAAAAAGCAGCTGGACAATGAAATGAAAAGTCGTTTTCCATATTGATATTTGTAGGTCTTTTACCCATGTTTTGAATTGCATTGTGTCATGTTTAAGGCTAAACGGACACATGTAGGTAAACTTAACAGACAATATTCTGGTAGAAAATTACCAGTATGTTTTTCATTAGATGGAATTATATATGTATCTGTAGTCACTTGATGTGAGAATCAATATCTGCCTATGGAAACCAATATTAGTTGATTACCGTATTTTTCAGGATACTATAAGTCGCACCTGAGTATAAGTCGCATCAGTCCAAAAATACTTCATGATGAGGAAAAAAAAAAAACATATATAAGTCGCACTGGACTATAAGTCGCGTTTATTTAGAACCAAGAACCAAGAGTAAACATTTCCGTCTACAGCCGCGAGAGGGCGCTCAGTGTAGACTACAGGAGCAGTGAGCAGCATAGAGCGCCCTCTGGTGGCTGCAGACGGTAATGTTTTCTCTTGGTTCATTTCTCTCGGTTCATGTCAAATTAATTTTGATAAATAAGTCGCACCTGACTATAAGTCGCAGGACCAGCCAAACTATGAAAAAAAAAGTGCGACTTATAGTCCGGAATCATATGATTTGAAAGAAAAACCTTGTTTGGTTCTGATACAGCCATTATATTTTGTTCTTTGGTCGGTTAGATGAAAAGGAAGACAATTTAGTCGTTTGAAACAGACTAGCCCTGTCCTGTTTGCACTTAGTCACTGTTGTATTTTGAACACCCTGTGTGTAATGACTGCTGTGATATTGAGCTTGTTTGAATGATGGCTGGTTTGAGCCGTGCTTTGATGCTGGTGGAGTGCTGCGGCAGCATCAGATGACCTGACAGGTATCGGGTAATAATGGAGCTGTAGACAGGGGCAGCATAGCAAGGGAGGATTGGTCTGAAGTGCGCTCTCTCTCTCTTTCTCATTGTTTCTCGCTGTGTGTTTCACCTCTCGGTTCTGTGATGAATTATATATAGGAATCAGTCTGGCTGTACACTGGCTTTGGATCAAAGCTCAGGTTCGTGCATGTGTGTACATGACGATGGTCTGCACCTCACATTTTCTTTACAGTTATGCTTTTTAAAGCATATTTCCAACATTATTTATTTTTTCTGTTGCTAGTGGGCTGTCCAAAACAACACTGAATCCTACTGACTTTCACCGGTGTCATGTTCTAATGTTGAATTTTAGTCAGTGCTGAAAAGTAATTTTAATTGTTTTAATTTTGGCCAAATAAAGATGGACTGTTTTCCAATATTTGTGTTTCAGTATGGTAATGTAAAAGTCAGTAAGGTCCAGTGCTGGTTTGGACCCTGTTGACTCTTATTGTACTGTTGAAACATTCTTCAAAATATCTTTGTTCCACTGAAGAACAAAAGTCATACAAGTTTGGAATGAGCAAGTAATGACACAATTGTTGTGGAATCATTTTAATAATGTTATGTCCTGATAGTACAATGAGTGAATCCAAAATGACGGAAACTGGAGTTTGGAAAATAAATGTTTTTACGGAAGTTCTCTAAATCTCACTGTAATTACAATTCTACAAACGGGAAGGCATGCACAGACAGCCCAGGTCACGCTGTTTCCATGGCTGGACAACAGACGATTGCATTTCACCAAACTAAATGTGTTGAAAGATTTAGAGCAGTCTCTATAGGCTTCCTGTGTGAAACAGTTTGAGGAGTTCAACTTCGTGACAAATGTGAACTCTTGGCTTGGCGCTGATTAGCCCTGTCAAAACATCTTTGTGTTTCATTTATGGCCCTCCCTTTGTCTCCTCTTTCCTTTTCCTTTCTAGTTGGTTTCGGTATTGACCTTCCTGTGTAACAAGTGAACTCTTCGTGCTGTTCCGCTCTTGTTAAAGGCCTCCTGTCTGGGTTTAAATGTACAAGCTGCTCCTGTGTGTTGTCTGCTGCCAATCAATGTCCTTATGTCCGCTTCTCAGAAGGTGCCTGCCCACCTATAGATTGTTCTGTTCAGATGAAGTGAGCCATTTTGCCTGGGTTTGAAAAATCAGATAAGCTTTAACCGAGGTTGAAAGACTCAGTTTTCATGCTTGATTAGGAGATTGCTTTTTTCTACTCCAGGCCTTTTCAGTATCATGACTCTAATCAGTTGCTTTTGAAAGCTAATTATGGTTATTCCACTGATGGCGTGTGTGTGCTGGTGCAGTTTCTGCCCTTGCATTTGTTTGTTTAATGTGTAAGTATTTTGAGAAATGGTATGTGAGCATGTTTGTGTTTGCATTGTGGGTGAAAATGAGCTGTGCAAGCCTCTGTAAATGGTCAGATGACAATCATAATGAAAAATATGGTAGGCATAAGTACTAGGGATACATGATTCAGGGATTTATCCATGCCATATTGGTCATCTGCCATAACCGATAAATCGGTTTTCTTCTCTTTTTTTTAGTCCATGCTAATTTGATTTTTATTGTAATTATGTACTCACTTTGTTAATCTTAAAAACATTATCTTTAGTAAATCCCAATCATTCTAAAATGAACATACTTTATAATTTTAGTGTTTTATTTTTAATTTATTTCGACAAAATAGTATAGAATACACAATATTTATCAATTTATCATGCAGAATAAAATCTTTCAGTTTACAGATTGTATATCCACAGTATACTACTACAGTATAATAACAATTAGTGGTTTAACATTGCATATATGTAATTTTACTGTAAAAATACAAATTTGTGGTATTTGAAAGTAACGTGACACATATGACATATGGTTATATTTTATTATAAATATTCAGTTTTTTTATTATATATTTGATTTATATTGTTTGTTTTATTGTAGTTTATTACATTAATTTAGTGCTGTGTGTTACCCTGTTTCATCTTTAATTTGCATGACCCTGTGTACCATATATATATATGAATATTGCTTATTTTTGAATACGGTTATAAGCTGTAAAATATACAGGCACCAATGTAAAACCAAACATATTGTCACAGTGAATTTCTGGCAACCACATCTGCCAGTTTTTTTTAATCACAAATTTAATGAGATGTTTTTCCAGTGTACTATAGATGTAGTCATAAAAGCGGATTCTCTTTCAGCAGGCTAGATTTTGGAAAAAGGAGAGGGAGGTGAAAGAGGGTGCACGAAGAGGGCACTGAAATAAAATTCATTAGTTCTAACGATCCGCCAGTGAAAGAGTTTCCTCCGTTTCCCGCTTACTCCTTTTCATCCAGATGGAACGTAAACAAACACAATCAGAGGCAAATGGGTGCAAATGCGATGTGGCAGAGGAATTGAGCTTAATTTATTAGCAGTGTTTACATGGCCCCTGTGTTCCTTCACCCAGCTAACACTGCTGACTGAGTGTAAATGAAGGAAATCATCAGGTTCATGCAAAATGTAAATAATTAATCCCGACATAAATAGATGGTGCCATTATGAAAAGCTACTCTGAGTTGATTCAGCCTGGCTGCCTTAAACGAGAGTATTGTGCAGTTTGACAGTGAGAATCCAATTCCGAGCTCTCGTGTGGTGTATAATGTCGCTTGAGGAGCGAGACATCAATTGGCCTTGAAGGTGGCGGTAATGATGTTTTTCCTGTCAGAGCTTTGAAAGAATAAGAGGTCAGACCTGCCCGTGATTATTTTTCATGTAATGGTGCAGCCGAGAGCAGCAGATTCAACAAAAAATTTCAAAACAAATCATACTTCTTATCATTCTCACACTTAAAATTCATGGAAAAGATTAGATTATAGTGTTTGTGCTTTGAGACATAATCTTGTTATTACAGAGGATGAAATGACTTAGATTCGCAGGGTCAAGCTAAATGACTCCACTGAGGGAAAGTGCTTATTGATGGCTCTGGCGTTTCCTCATCAATATTTGTTCCCGGCCAGAGAGGCACTGTGTGAAATATTTATTCTGGTTCTGTTCCATCAGTGGCATTCCATTCTCATTCACATTCCACTCCACCGTGTTCCATTAGAATTCTGGAGGGTTCCAGTCTTGCGCAGGGTCTTGATCAACTCCGTTTCCATGGGAGTCTTGGCTTTCTCTGGCAGACTCCAGCTGAGAGAAGAGCTCTTCCAGCACATTCTGTGCAGCCGTCGTCTAGCAGGGAACCCAAACGAGTGGTTTTTCCTGCCCTATTTCTTCCTCAACCTAAGCCTTATTAACATGCTCTGCTTTTCATCAGAGAGAGAGATTGTGAAGTCACAATCTCTTTTCCGAAAAGACTGAAAATACACTTCTAGTGAAGCTCTTCAAATATTTGATGCTGGTGGATTAATTGACACTAGATTAGTATTCATTTACAAAATAAAGTGTGGGATTTCTTGGTTTGCAGTGCTATGAATTTCCACAGGCATATCTGAATATTATATTTTAGGCTTGTTTCATACTGCATGCATGACTACAAGTAGTGGTGCTAATATGTGCCATTTATGGGTAAATTAGGTTCAAGGATATACTTTTTATTCTTTTTACCCAAGGGTACCACCTCAGTGACAGTTTTTTACCCTATTTGTGGATTCAAACATGCAACCTTTTGAGTCCTATCTAAGATATGAACCATACGCCGCCTACATTTTTATTCAGATACATCTTTACACTGACCATGCAAATAGTGATATTAGTCATTCTAGGATTTTTGCTGCCGCCGTGTGCTTTGAGTTTGAGCTCCGCCAAGTTAATTCTCTATTTTCTATTTTTTATCTTAAAATCAATTTTATACACCTTTATTGTATTTTACAACAAAAACAATCCCAGGGCGCCTTTGTTTTCACTAGTTTTATTTTGATTTCCTGTGTCAGCTAACCTCACGTACATTGCTAATACTCTATTTACACACTTTACCATTGTTTTATTCACTGTTACTTGCTTAAATGGCGGATGTGTTGACCCTAGATTGAAGACACTGGAGGCCGTGGAGAAGCAGATTTGTGACTTGGTTCAGAAGTAGGCCCAGCTGAGAGAGCGGAGAGCCGTGCTGGAAACCTCCCGGGCTGACAGTCACTAGTCTGGGGTAAGTATACAGTGAGCTGTTTACAGTCCCACCACCTCTACTTTTGTCATGGTGTAAAGCACAGAAACTGCTCTTTGTTAATCATTGGAATCTTTTCTAGGAGCGTCCTAGGCTTTTTTGCACTGATGGCCTGCACAGAGTCGGAGCAGAACTACTGTCAGACAACATCTCCAGGATGCTAAGCTCCATATGACTAGTAAGCCAGTTCTCAAATAACTGCTATGATGGATTTTGTTCTACCCGCTTAAATGAATAGAAGTACTTGCGCTGTCCAATCTGTTAAGACTGTCTGTTCCACGAATAGTGAGGTCAAAATATACATTTTTAAGAAAAATCTGATCGTGATTAAACCAGAAAAATGTCAAATAAAAAAAAAAAAACTATTTTTTAATTTGGACTCATAAACATTAGATTACTCCCATTTAAAGCAGTTATTGTAAATGAAATGATCACAGATCACAGATCTTCAATTTGATGTACACTGCTTGACTGAAACCTGGCTAAAACCAAATTATTATAGTGGTCTAAATGAGTCAACTATTTGCAGATTTCCTCTCAGACCTTTTGGTTACCAGTGATAAAGCGCTAATTGGTGGAGGTTTTAACATTCACATTGATAATACAGATGATGTATTAGGACTTGTGTTTACTGACCTAATAAACTCTTTTGGAGTCAAGCAAAATTTCCCCGGGCCCACTCATAGATTTAATCATACGCTAGACTTAATTATATTGCATGGAATCAATCTTACTGATATAGATATCACACCGCAAAGTGATGATGTTACTGACCATTTCCTTGTATCATGCATACTGCATATTAATGATATTAACTATATGGCTCCATGTTATCATCTGGTTAGAACTATTGTTCCAGCCACCAAAGACAGATTCGCAAATAACCTGCCTGATTTATCTCAACTGCTCTGTGTTCCCGTAAATACATATGAACTACTAGACGAAATGACTAGTAACATGGGCACTATCTTCTCTAATAATTTAGAAGCTGTTGTCCCCATCAAATTGAAAAAGGTTAGTAAAAAACAAACATGCCATGGTATAACAGTAATACTCACTCTCTCAAGAATTAAACTCGTAGTCTTGAGTGCAAATGGAGAAAAACTAACTTGGAAGTTTTTAGAATTGCATGGAAAAACAGTATGTCCAGCTATAGACAGGCTCAGAAAACTGCCAGGGCCGAGCATATCCACAAACTTATAGAAAATAACCAAAACAATCCAAGGTTTTTATTTAGCACAGCGGCTAAATTAACAAATAACCAGATGCCACCCGATCTAAATATTCCCTCACAGTTTAATAGTAATGACTTTATGAATTTCTTCATTGATAAAATGGATAACATCAGAAATACTATAACAAATATAGATTCTACAGCATCTAATACTTCAACTTCATTCATCGCACCCAAAGATAAACTGCAGTGCTTTACAACTATAGGACAGCAAGAGCTGAATAAACTTATCACTGTATCTAAACCAACAACATGTTTATTAGATTCTGTACCCACTCAATTACTGAAAGAGTTATTACTTATTGCTGAAGAACCACTTCTCAATATTATTAACTCGTCGTTCTCTTTAGGTAACGTCCCAAAACCATTCAAGCTGGCGGTTATTAAATCACCTATTAAGAAACCACAACTTGATCCTAGTGAACTGGCAAATTACCGATCCATTACAAATCTTTCATTTATGTCTAAAATTTTTGAAAAAGTTATGCCTGCTCAATTGTGCTCCTTCCTGCAAAAAAAGAAAAAAGATCTGTATGAAGATTTTCAGTCAGGTTTCAAACCCCACCATAGCACAAAAACTGCACTTGTTAAAATGACAAATGACCTGCTTCTTGCGTCAGACCAAGGCTGCATCTCATTGCTAGTTTTACTTGATCTTTGTAGCGGATTCGACACCATAGATAATGACATACTAAATGATTGATTACAAAACTATGCAGGTATTCAAGAGCAGGCTCGAAGATGGTTTAGATCCTACCTGTACAATCGCTACAACTTTTTTTAATTTAAATTGGGAGTCATCTAATTTATCACCAGTAAAATATAGAGTGCTACAAGGATCTGTCCTAGGTCTTCTGCTATGTTCAATATACATGTTGCCCTTGGTAATATTATTAGAAAATTTGGGATTAGTTTTTGTTATGCTGATGATACTCAACTATATATCTCATCGAGACCAGATGAAACTTTGAAAATTATCTAAGCTAACAGAGTGTGTTAAAAATGTAAAAGATTGGATGACAAACAATTTTCTCCTATTAAATTCAGATAAGACAGAGATATTACTTATTGGACCAAAAAACAGTAGACACAATCTTGTAGATTACAAATTGCAACTAGACGGATATACTGTTACTTTCTTTACAGTCAAAAATCTGGGTGTTATATTAGACAGCAACTTGTCTTTTGAAAACTATATTTCCCATATTACAAAAACAAATTTTTACATCTTCGAAACACTACCAAGCTACAAAACATGTTACCTGTTTCTGATGCAGAAAAGCTAGTTGCATTAGTTGCAAGCTACATGCATTTATGACCTCTAGACTGGACTATTGTGCACTGCTAGGGGGTTGTACTACATCTTCAATAAACAAGCTACAGGTAGTCCAAAATGCAGCGGCTAGTAAAAAATCCTAGTTTACCACATCGCGTGGTAAACTAGGATTTAAACAAGCTCCAGTCTGGATCAGGAACACCTGAGAAGAGATGATGCTGATCCTCAGAGGACCTCAGATGATGCTAACCTTGAAACATCATACAGAACTACGAAATTTTGCCAAACGCTTGATTGCATCATTATAATTGCTGTTAATAGTGTTTGTTGTCTGTTTGATTACATCTTTAACGTTTGATTTTTTTTTTTCCCGTACATTTGTGCCATATGTACATAAACTGAGTCACCACTGATAAGCTACTACTATATATTATAGAAACATATAGAAACTACTACATATTATAGAAACATTTTCTGTAAACAATGATTTGTATCGTAAAAATTTCTATACAAATAACATTTTATTGAATTGAGTTGTGACCATTTGAAAACTGGTTTTTACATATTTTTCCCTGTATGCAATTTACTGTTGGGAAACACTCTAGCGATTTGGCAAAATGTTTAATTAGCTGCATTAGCATAATAACTGGTTCGACTGCACATGAAAACATCAGAAAACAATGAAACTGAATTAATTAGCTTCATGAATATTGCGCCTATCATGTCCGGTTGGATGAGATTATATTGATTCAGAGCTGGTACACTGATCTTAGAATGACTGCTACTTTACAAAGGACGACATGCTTGATTTGTTTAGTGAACTGAATATACATAAAAATAATCACTATTAGGATGCCAAATTGCAGCTCTACTGTAGAGATGAGATTTGGATAGAAATTAAAATCACACAACCTTGTATTTGTCTTAAAACAATAGGCCATTTGCGTATAAAATCAACTACACCCATGTAAATGCTGAAATTACATCACATCCCCATGTAAATATAGTTACTGGCTGTGAATATACACATACACAGCTACAATACATAGTCTGAAGTGTTTGATTATCTTTATTGCCGTAATATTTACTCTTAAACTACTGTGTTATTGCTTTCATTACTTGCTTTCTAAACTTCTTATACCACCCTGAGAGTATCCATTTTTCGCTTGACTTTCCTACATTGCTGACTGTAATGACAAGCAGGATCACACACTAATATAAGTATGATTACAATCTCGTAATATAATTTGTATTCATGCAACCTTATCCACCATAAGACATATGTAATCGACCATCTGATTTGAACTAATCAAAGATGTGCTTTGTGTTTTGTGTTAAATCTATTATGACAGATAAAGTTTTCAGTATTCTCTGCTAATTGAATGTTACTCTTTGGTTATTGTTCCCATCAGTGCCAAAGTAACAAAAGACTGGTAACACTCAGCTGTAATTAGATTAACTGAATGCTTGCTTAAATCACAGGAGACCTACATTTCTTCTGATCTCTTATTACAGAGAAACATTTTTGCTTCACTTAGAGTAACTGTGTCTGTGTTTACAGTGCTGGGGAAACTGACAGTGTGATTTTACTTTCAAATGAAAGATTTTTTTTTCTGCTCCCCTATCATCATTTATATTATATATATATATATATATATATGATAAGCTACTACTAAATATTATAGAAACATACAAAGGTGCTGTCGACATAAAATTCACCTGATGTCGGTAACAATCCAATTAATCCATATACAAAAAGAAAGCAGAAATTCAGAAATTAAGTTCTGTGTAATAAAGTGGAATGACACAGGGAAAAAAGTATTGAACACATGAAGAAAGTGAGCTGCAAAAAGGTATGGAAAGCCAAGAAACCATCTGAAATCTCTCAGTAATTAGAAAGCAATCCTGCCCCTTGTCAGTGGAAATTAACATTAGTTGGTTCGGTCCCAGCTGACAGCCTATAAAAAGGTGTCTTATGACCAACGTGTCACACAAGAAGCATATCATGATTTCCTTCACAGCCTTACTGTTGCAAAACATACTGATGGCATTGGTTATTAAAGGATTTCTATACTTCTGAATGTTCCAGTGAGCACTGTTGGGGCCATAATCCAGAAGTGGAAAGAACATCATTTCACCATAAACCGGCTATGACCAGGTGCTCCTCATAAGATTTCTGACAGAGAAGTGTAAAGAATTATCAGAAGAAGTTTTCTAAGAGCCAAGGACCACTTGTGGAGAGCTTCAGAAAGACCTGGAATAAGCATGCACAATTGTTTCAAAGAAAATTATAAGTGCGATAAGTAATGCACTCAACCACCGTGGCCTGTATGCCCACTCATCACGCAAGGCTCTATTATTGAAGAAAAAGCATGTTGAAGCTTGTTGAGAGTTGTGGACACACTCATTTGGTTTCAGAGAAAGCAAATAAAGCTGCAAGAATGGCCCAGCCAATCACCTGACTTGAAACCAATATAAACTCAATGGAAAGATCTAAAGATTAGAGTTCATAGAAGAGGCCAATGGAATCTTCAAGATTTGAAGACTGTTGGAATGGAAGAATGGGCCAGAATCACACCTAAGCAAATATCTTGAGCTTGTGTGAACCATGGACCTTATGTTAGGGGATTTAACCATACTCCCATTAAAAAAACATTGACTCTGGGACAATGGGACAATGGCCCGGAAGTGCTAAAATACTAACTTGCTTCCGGGTTTTTGCCTACAAAGTGACATCATGGTTCCACCACTCTATAGGTGTCATCATCAGACAATTCACACCTATTTATTAAATCCATGTCACACAGTGTGACATGCAGTGATCTTATAGGATTGCTAAAATCGTGCAATGTATTTTGGATTTTAAAGTTATTTGTTATCAAATATAAACTAAAAACAGTAATATTGTGAAATATTACATTTTAAAATAACGGCTTCCTATTTTAATATACTTTGTAATGCAGTTTATTTATGTGATGGCAGAGCTCAATTGTCATCAGCCATTGCTACAATCCTTAGTGTCACATGATCCTTCAGAAATCATATATTTATTTTTTATATTTATAAGATATATCACTTTAATACATACATTTGTGTGTGTGTGTAAGATTCAAATTAATTAGATTAAATGCTGAGGAAATGTATTGTCTCTTTCATGCTTTGTATTTCTATGATCTACAACACATGTATCCTCACATTTATCACCAATTGAATTGCATAGTCTTAGCTTGTGTGTAGTGATGTAGAGGTGCTTCGCTTAGCTCAGTTGGGCCTAGTTACAGTACATGGTGAATTTGTAAAACCAAAGAGACTGAACTAATCTGGGTTAGTAAGATTCTCATTTGGGGATGAAGAATGATAGAATGAGAGTTTAGGGACTATGAAGGACAAATATAATAGATCAGAAGTACTATTGTTTTTTGTTGCTGTAGATTTATTTCATACTTAATATAATCCATTGGGTGTTCATCCCATGTGTCTAACTTTTAGCAGTTTGAATTTGCGCCTCAGGACCAACTGATAGTTTTAAGCAAATGCAACCTTTTCATATCTAACATGGAATTAGTTTAGTGTTAATTCTCTAATGCTTGTCCTTGTTTGTTTTAAAGACATAAACTAATGGCCACCTTGTCAGTGCCTTTATCCAAATGGGATGCACGCTAGGCGTCACTCTGTCTGTTCTAATTCCCCGCCCTGCTTCCTATTAGCCTGCAGACGGGGTGCTGCGTGCAAATTACTCATCGGAAATGATTAATTCTGCACAAGATTAATAGCTCTGGCTCTATTTCACCCAAAGCAAATTTAGCAGCCAGGGAGGAGATTGGCTTTATTGCTAAACGAGGCTATTTTCTTTCTACTCTTGTTTCTTAGCGACAGGTTTAGAGAAATAACGCAAATTGGCTAAAGTAAAGGAAAGGTTTTGGCTGCTTCGGCACGACCGTTTGTCATAAACCCGGCATTTTGCTGCTTGAATTTATTCCCACACTCAGATGCCAGTCATGCATGATCGTTTGATACAAGTGCTTTATAACTACCGTAGTGTTTGTGAGGCAATTTCAATGGAAGTAAATGATGCAAATTTAATCTACGTAAAAAATCTGAAGCTTAAAATAAAAAAGTTATATTTTTCTGTTAATCATGCATGTTATTTTTTTTTTTTTTTTTTTTACTAAAATCATATTAACCATTTTGTGGTGTAACAGACTTGAAAGACTGAGTAATTTAACATTTATAAACCTAGAATATTTAATATAATATAAGCATTTCACAACTCTGAAATGTACAGCTTTGGATAAAACTAACTGCTAAATGCTTAAAAAAAAAAAAAAAAAAAAAAAAACATGTAAATTGTCATGCGATTGTTGACCTTGCACTTTTGACTTTTTCCTGAAGGCCTGCTCTTGCCCCTACCTTTGTAGACAACCAGATTCATCCTTCCTCTGTCCCCGTACTTCATGGCAAACACCATATTGATCCCTGCCACCATGTAATAGCTCTAATTGAAGGCCGTCACGCTTTTAGTTGCTGTCATGGATGCTGTGATGATCTGTGGTTCAGTATTGATGAAACGGAGCACCCTTACACCGTAGCACTGTGTTCAGACCATGACCTCCGGATGGTCACAGACTAGGGGTGTCCATGGTTAACCGGTTAACCGATTAACCGTTAAAAATTGTGTAACCGAGTGAAACATTTTGCTCGGTTAAGTGACGTCAATGGCGTGCATTGAATTTAGTTGTAATACATTTTTGCACCACCAGAGACCGCCAGAGCGCTCCCAGACATTTGTAATGTCCACAAGAAGAAGTCATTTTTCTAATATGAAGCGGGCTAATACGAGTGACGGGGCAAAATGCAAGTATTGCAATACAGTGCTTAGATATACTTCAAGTACAACCTCGTTGTTGTAATCTCAACAGCCAACACCCGGGCATCATTAGGCCGGTCAGGACACACTGGATGCGTGAAAGCATCTCAGCTGCGTGGCGTGTCCGTTTTTAATTCGGCTCCCATGTTAACAGGTTATAGCTTGCCGAGTGCCTGCGTGAGACGCGCGGCTCAGGCGCGGCTCGACGCGTGCATGCTAGAAATAGAACCGACGCCTTGTTGGAAGCGTTTCCAGGCAAAGTATAATAGGAAAATATGTTTATATGTCATTTTGTACAAAAATACATATTAATTCATGACATTTTGATATTTGAAAGTCTATAGGTTGACATAAATTCAGATATAAATGTAATTTAAATAAATAAATAAATAATTATCGCTTTTCAAATATTGTACGTGTCAAACATAGTCATAGCCTTAGCGAGGCGGCCGCGGAGTCTGCTTGTTATACATTTTAGGCTTATTCTCAAATTCAGATTGTGTTAATCGGCGGCATTATTAGGCAGTTTTAATAGGACAATTTGACCGGAGAGATTAAATTTTGTCGGACATTCCTTTTTTTTTCGGCCAATGTCCGGGAATTACTATGGTTATGGTTACTATGGCACACTATGGTTAACCGAGTATTAACCGCTAAGGGCCTCGGTTAACGGTTAATGAAAAACTTGAGAACGTGCAGCCCTATCACAGACGTCTGGCCATGTGATTTGGAAGGGTGGCTTTTACAGCAGTTAGTTACAGCAGTTTGCTCCATGCTGTTTTTTTTCTTTCTTTCTTTTTTCAGTGTGTATGATGGGGTCAGAGCTTGTCTTTTCAGCACTGTCAGGAAGACTGATCTTTGCCACGCTACTCTGGGAGATTGTGTTCTCTTGATGTTGCCTAGTTGTTGTTTAGAAAGCTCCCAGGGGATATAAGAACTTGGTCCCTGCACACCAATTCAGGCTTTCTGTGTGTGTGACTCTAAAACCTCCACTCCTCAAAACTTCATAAAGGTTTCTTACATTGAACCTGGTTTGCTCTGTGTTATTTGATGCACTGTGGCATTATAATTGAGGTCTGCTGCATTATAATTAGGGCTGTCAAATAAGTAAAATGTTTAATTCTCATAATTGTTTTTGTAGTTAACATGTTAACACATTCACTTCCTCTTTAAAGGGATAATTCATCATTTGCTGACCCTCATGTCACTCCAAACTGTTTTTACTGCAGAATACAAAGGGGATAATTTAATGAATATTCAGTTAGTTGAATTCAGTACAATGGCAATACATTGCATTTTGCTTGAAAAATTTGCGGTATTTGGTTAGCAGTGCACCGCATATATTTATAATGACACACCTTTGAGCGTTTTAGTGAATTTAGAAAGATATGAAGAGGAGTATGTGATGACAGAATATTTAATTTTGGGTTGCGTTTATGGATATAAAATTAGGCTGAAGTGCTATGATGCACTTCTCATTAATGTTTGTACCACAGACAGTGTGTAAGTATTTCATTTGTCTTAATGGCATTAAAACATTTAATATTGAAGGTCCTAATTACAATACAAGAAAGTCAATTGTGAGGAAACTGCAACAAGTAACTTCCACAATATCCATATCACCACTTAAAGGGGTCATGAACGTTGGACATATAAGAGGTAACCGTACTATAAAAATGTAACCTTCTTGTTAGTCTAAAAAAAGCTTATATTAAAAACAATTTGCCAAAACAACAGGTTGTGGAATGTACCACTTTATGATGAAATAGTGCGACTAAACACCACCTCAGCAGAAGCTGATCAACGCCTGCTTCTACATCACTGCCTGTTTAGCCCCGCCCACTGATTCATGCATGCACTGTAAATAATGGAGGCGAACACAGGTCTACGCAAAAACCAAATGATGAACTGTATTTGATTAACTTTATTTTTATTGAAGTGCCAGACCAGTAATAACTTGGTCCTTTGTTCACCTTATTTTTTGTTTACAAACAAGAAACGAAAAGATTTTTAGATGCACCACACAAATGTGAGTAACTGTTTTAATTACGAGGTCACTATTGCTTTTTCTGTTATTACAGATTGATATGTACTGAGTATAGATACATTTATGCATCCATCTATGAAGGATGTTGTCTGTCAGCCAATCATAGAGTCTACAATCCATGGTGCCTATTCAAACAAGAGCGTTCAGATGAGGACGGTATAGTACAATACAATAAAAAAGAGGCACTAGACTCCTTTAAAAATATTAACCATCTTCTTAGACACCTTAAAGATATAGTTAACGCAAACATTTATATTATGTCTTTAAGTCACACTGATGCCGTTTTAAACCTGTTGTGTACCTTCTTTCTTTTGTGGAATCTGTAAAAACATTTCTGTAAAGTGTTTTGTATTTCCATTCAGTGGAACTCAGTGTTCACTAAAAGTGTATGGTTACCGACATTTTACAAAATGTAATCGTTTGTGTTTTGCAGAAGAAAGTTTGACAGGTTTAGAGCAACGTGAAGGTGAATAAAGGATGGCTATATTCAAATTATGCTATTATGCACGTTATCCAAGTGACTTACATTGCATTCAAGATATTGATTTGATCAGTTCATACATATGCATGAACACACAACCTTGCCATTGTGGCCTTAATTGTTGGGTGGACTATTTTTTTAAAGACCGGTAAATCCACGTGTTTTTTTAAACCTACAAGTTCTGAGACTGTTTAAAACATGACAGAACTGCTGCTAAATACTTGAATTTGTGTATGCACAAAGATCTTACTGTCACACCTGCCCTTTTCAAAATGCCACCCAAACATGTCAGATGAAAGGTCAGTGATTTCAGAATAGCATCGAAGACATGGCAAACATTTGACTCTCATGTTAGCGTTATTATATACAGGCATGAGTCATGTCCATCTTGAAGTGTTAATCTGTTTATTTCATGTTTTAATATGTGTGATACACAGGCATACTTAAAGTAGCCATGAGCCTTTCTGAAATGGAGTCTGATCTCATTTACTAAGAGGATGCTGGAGATGGTCCCCCCAGTGCCCTGCCTCCCCTCCCTCGGTGTGTAGTTCAAACAAATAGCATGTCCCTGCAGCTCAGACACAGCAGGTCAAGTGCACACCACAAACAGACCATCTTCACTCTTCACTCTTTGTGCAGATGTGGATGGTTGTGCATTTAGCCTCTCTGCCAATAGCACACTGGTTTTTGTCTCAGCATTTTTATTTAAAAGTATTGTCATAATGCACCTCACCATAATTTGTTTTTTATGCTAATAGTTTATTTATACATAATAGCCCATCTTCTCTGTGAAATAACACTGTTTGCACAATGATATGTTGTTAGCATAATGATATTGTGTTGGTATGCTGTCGTGTCGTATTATAAATATACGACATGAGGATTGTGCATGATTTACTGTTTTTATTTATACATCTTTACTTTTATTTTTTTTTACATTAGAGTTACCCTAAATGCTCCGCGGGGGCAACATGGACCTTTTTTATTATTAATTAATTGATTTATCAATTTGAGAAAAGGATCAAAATTTGTATAAAAGCTTGATTTTGGGAGAATGTGTATTTTAAAATGAGATATTTGTCTGTGATAAATTTGTTAAGAATTCTGCGTCTTCTTTTCCATGCTTACAGAGGAGGGCGCCGTTACTCTGTAGGATCAGAAGGAACCGGTTTTCCTCTCATTTCACTGTCTTCTTTGCATTTCGGTTGAGCTGTACACCATCAAGGCTGTGAGGCTGGACTGTGAACCTGTAGGATAAATGTTCATCTTACATGCCTTAGTCATTAGAATGGATGTTTCTCTTAATTTCGGTGTGTTTCTTTTTCTTTTCTTTTTCCCCTCTCATGCAGCTCTCCCATACACCTGCACCCTCCCAAAAAAACACACCCACACTCTTTAGAAAAGAAAAAAAAGAAGAAAGGTACAAAAGCTCTCATTAGGGTGATGCACTTTTAAGAGGTGCACTTTTGTACCTTATTTGCACCTAAAGGGTGATTGCATATTTTTTTATTTCCTGATTCCTTGGCATCATGCTGTTTGAACAGCTGAAAAGCTGTTTTATAATTTTTGAACAATGCGGTAAGAAAATTAAACTGAACATAAGACATATTCTGTGGAAAAGTCTTATTTTCTTACACAACTTCGCTTCCCAAGTAGATTTATCTTGCTTTAAGAATGACAAACAATTATTTAATAAAATGTAATTTTTTTGCAGTGTATTACTTCCTAGCTGATCCCTGATCCATCGATTTTTCTTCTTTTCATGCTCTTTTGGGCCTCATTGCATTCAACACCTAAAATCAGTAAAATTGATGTAGGAAAGCTGTATTTTTGCTAACTCATTCTACAGGAGCAGACTGTAAAAGAAGCAGTGTAACAGCAGTTCTCTAGGGAATGCAGTACGGTTACTGGTCTGATTAACAGTGAACTTGCAGCCGGAGGATGTTTCTTAAGGATGCAGACAGCTGTTCAACCTTCCCCTGAGAGGAGAAGTGATTGGATTCGGCCTCACTGAGGAAAAAAACCTTGCATGATTGAACCGAATATTACATTTATTTAAAGTTTGATAAAGTCTTATTAATCTTTAATGCCTTTACATCATCTATTCAGTGATAATTAGCCCCCTTTCTCAAGCTGAAGGCGCACTGACTCACGTACATTAGCTCTGTGCTGCTTCTGCTGAATGAAGGCTGTTTGATTGACATGTTCCTCGACTGCTTTGTTTCTGCTGTCAACTTGGGAAGAAGTGAACATGTGTACAGATGCTGTCTGTCAAAAAGCATGTATTTTGAGGTTAAAAAAGCTGATCAACCAAAAAAAAAAAATCAAAATCCTTATAACATTTACTCAAGCCTCCTTTTATTTCAAACCTTTCTTAGAACACAAGGAGATGTTCTGCTTACTGCTTTCCACGTAATTACAATTAATTGGCTCTGGACTTGTCAAGTTTGAAAGAAATGACAGAAGGATATAAAAGTGTCCAAGTCTTCTAAATCTTGAAATGGTTGAAAACAGCTTATAGAAGTTAAAATAAGCGAATAATGACTTGAAAGGGTTTGGAATATAAGGACGATTTAATGATGCAATTAAAACAAAAAAAATTGCATCAACATTTCATCTTTAACATCTGGTTCTGAGAAGATTTTTAAACCCATATAATACTGTTTAATATTTGTATTATGCAAGTATGTGTTGAATTTTAAAAGTGGTATTCTATAAAATGGTCACATGCCTTAACATTCCATAACATCATCAGTGCAGTCTGGAAGAAAAGAACTCGTAAGTGAAGGTGTGAACAAAAACATGAAGTGGTACTTCTGTTGTTCTGTTACTTCAGCTCTCCACACCTTTTTCCCCTCTTTTCCTGTCTTTTCTCTCAGCAGTATGTTCTGGTTGTGTCTGTGCCTCTCAGCAGGCTCTCCATCCATCACCCTCTTGTCTCCTTATACATTCCTGTAGTGATAAGTCACTCCTGGCTCTTATTTCCCTCTGCTACCCCTGCAGAAAACACACTCCAGACAAACACACATGGACATGGTTATGTGTACCAGAGGCCGTGTAATTCGACCAGCTTCTTTTTGATTTCAACCTCCCTCCGCTTCCCTTGGATCAAACATGCGTCGTTTGAGTCGTTGTTGGTTCAATCAAGGTTCAGTACAAGTCTGTTTGGTTTGAGGTCCTCACCCCGGGAGAAATGTCCTCAAGGTATTATTTGCAGGCATTTGTACCTCTGAAAGAAGAGATCACGGGTATGCAAGACCACCTACAGGTACTCCCACAATTCAATACTTTAAAAAAAAAGACCTCGATTCTGTGTGGGCACAAAGAACAGTTATTCTGAATGGAGAGTGTGTTTTGATAAAGCAAGCTTGTGTCTCGCTTAAAGGAAAAGATTTTAAGCCTGTAAAATCAAACTCACAGTCACTGATTATGGGAAAGTGAACGTCATCTTGGACTTCATGTGGTTTCACTTTGGGTCTGTGCTTTGAATGCCGAGATGTGTTCACATATTACTCTATTTATTATCTGTTTGGCAGAGCTGGTAGACTGTGTTGGACCAGCTACTGTACCTACTGATGGAAACGATGTCAGAGAAGATTATATTAATAAATATTATTAATATAATAATTATTAATTTGACCTTTTTATACCAAGGCAAGGTTAGTGGATTAAATTCAAGTTTATTTGTATAGCGCTTTTATTACGATACAAATCACTGCAAAGCAACTTCACAAAAAATTAAGTTTCTACAATATTTAGTAGTATGTAGCTTATCAGTGGTGACTGTCAGTTTGTTCGCATATGACAGGATTTTTCTGAAAAATTAATACAAGATGTAGTCAGCCAGATGATGAACATTATTAACAGCAATTATTATATGATGCTGTCACACTTGTAGCAATATGTGTTAGTTCTGTTTGTTTCAGGGTTAGCATCATCTGAGACAGAGTTTTGTGAACTTAGGGAGCGTGATGGATTGTAACGTGGTATAAGGCTAGTTAGGTACAGTACGCCGGAGCTAAACCATTTAGGGCCTAATTGGTCGATGTTGTCAATGTCATGTGGTGCAGCTTAAAGGATTAGTTCATTTCCCGAATGAAAATGTCCTGATAATTTACTTACCCTAATGCCATCCAAGATGTCCACGTCTCATCTTTCTTCAGTTGAAAAGAAATAAAGGTATTAATTTTTTGAGAATGATTGTTTTGCTAGATAATACACTTATTCCTCAGCTGGGTCCGTGTAGAGCCCTGTGGAGCATTGAAACTGCAGTTTGAACCTACAACCTGTTGGCTCCCATTAAAGTCTACTACTGAGGAAAATCCAGGAAGGTTTTCTTCCAAAACCTTAATTTCTTTTGGACTGAAGAAAGAAAGACATCTTGGATGACATAGGGAGAATAAATTATAAGGACCATTTTTTTTCTGGAAGTGAACAAATCTTTTAATGACATTTCATTTATATTACATTTACCTTAATTTTGGGCTCAGAAACTTTTAGTTGTATTCAATTAATCAAATATACAGTAAAGATTTGTATGTTGTTACAAAAAATACTTTTCCAAAGAATGCTTTACTTTTCATTAAACTCTCTGTTTAATTAAGGAATCCTGAAGAAAAACAAACATGTAGTATGGTTTCTATGAAAATATTAAGCAGCACAACTATTTTCAACATAAATAAAAATAAGAAATGCTTTTTGAGCCCCAGAACAACATATTAGAATAATTTCAGAAGGACTGGACGAGTAATGACTGCTGAAAATTCAGCTACGCCATCAAGGAATGAATTACTTGTTTGTTTTTAAATAATTTTAATATTTCACATTATTACTATTTATTTTTGATTAAATAAATGCAGCATTGGTGAGTGTAAGAGACTTCTTTCAAAAACAAAAAAATTTTTTTTTTAATTATAGTGTATTTTTAAAAAAAAATACAAAATTTTTTGCTTGGTTAAACCCTCATAACATTAAATTTAACACATTTTTTTCAGTTGTATAAAAAAAAAAAAAAGTGAAACCACAGGACTGCAGAGCGTAAATTTTTGATAACCGAAAAACCTTTTTAATAAGTTTTAACCTAGATTTCTGAGGATTTATTTTGTCATCATCTGTGATCATGCAGCTCAAAGTGGTCAAGGTGTTTTTTGGGACATGCTGGTTGGTTGACCAGCCAATAACCAGCAGCATCTTTGTTCTGCAGATTCCAGCTTAAGCTGGGTTTTTTCCAGCAAGGAGAGGTGGCTGGTCCCCTTGGGCCTTGTGCAACCACAACTCACCCTTGATTGTCCTTGACCGTAATTCAGATCTGTGGCTTTTATGACTCTGAATTATATTTGGGACACTGTTTACTCTGACTTCCGATCATGTCTGCCATTAATTTGGGGGTATTGCTACTGAGGACCTAGAACTGTCACATTGTATCCATTTCCTTGAATTGATTGAACTGGTTAAAAAAAGCCTAGAGGTGAAAAAGAGTCTCTCCTGAGTACAGCTCATTTCAACGAAAACCAATGAGTTGTTCTCTATAATTATTTCCCTTCGTCCCATTAACCAGTGTGTGGTAAAGGTGATGGTATAAATGTAGGCTAAAACACATTTGTTTTGATCAACACGACCTCAGATAACAAAACGTGCCAGCGGGTGAATCACTAGTGCTGCGGCTCGACAGCAACAGCTGTGTTGATTTATTATTTTATTTCGAGCCTCACATGTTGTAATTTCCACAACAGTATAATTGGTTTTGTGTGCTCTTGATATGAATTGACAGTCTGCTCTGAATGAGTGGTGTTTAGCGTCTTTAAGTGGATTCTCTCTAGGTGCTAAAGTGCTGGTGACTGACTCATATTTTTCGCTTCAAGCGGCCGGTGCTGTGCAGTTTGCCTGAGCGCACTTCTGAGAACTTGTCAATCATGTTTTCTCTTCTCTATTTAAATCATAATGGTGACGAGGGCCCTTTGGGTTTTGTTGAAAACTATGCAGTGCACTTGCACAAAATGTGACTAGTTACTTGCTTTAAACCATTTGCTGAAGTGCATAAGTGCTCTTGCTCTTTCTCTTTCATTCGTGCTGAAGTGGGCTGTCTTTTGAGCCCAACTATTAGATGTTCTTCTTAGTAACCAGTGGGGCTCCATTATAAAATATTCCTTCACTTTCCTCTCACTGTTAGGTTGCCACACGACTGAATTCTGCTTTACCAGTCAGCCCAAGGGGATTGTGGGGGATTATGTTTGGTCTCTCTCCCCTGGAGAGGGCCTGAGGCTGATGTTTCAGCTTGTTTAGTTGAATCTCTGTGAAAGAGAAGAGAAAATGGTGGTTTGTAAGCACTTTATTCACTCACTAATGCGTGTGTGGTGGTAATGCTTGATAATGTTGATGGCAAGTAAATCTGTATTGGAGGGTAGATTTCAATGCCCCACTACTGATGAAATGAAATTTTAAATGGAAATTAAAACTATAGTTTCTGTTGTATGACATTTATGAAGTTTCTGTTATGAAGGTTAACGTGAATTTAAAATCTTTTTTCTTTTCGAAACTTTGCGATCATCAGTATGTTTTATTTGTTATATATATATATATATATATATATATATATATTTTTTTTTTTTTTTTCTTATGCTAACAGTGGCTGCCTTTACTTGATAAAAAACAGTAATATTGTGATATAATATTCAAATTTAAAGTTAAATAATTACTTTAAATGTAATGTTTTAAAATATAATTTAATTTTTAGAAGCCTTCAGAAAACATTCGAATATCTTTATTTGATGCTCAAGAAAGATTTTCTTTTCTAATATATATTTTTTTAATGTTGTTGACAGTGGTTGTGCTGAAACAATACTTTTTCAAAGTTTTCTACTATTATTATTTAACATAAGTAAAAGTATTTACTGTCACTTTTGATGAATTGAATCTGTCCTTTCTGAACAAAAATATAGAAATAAACATTCTGACCATAAACTTTTGAATGGTAGTGTACATATGTACAATATTCTGTAATGTATTATAATAATTCTGTAATTTATTATAAAAAAATTTTTTAGCTTCAGTACAGTGACAATATAAAAGCGAATTATTTAATTATGGAAACAAAATATTTTATTGTCATGATGTTTTTCCTCAGATTAAATGGATTTTTATTCATAAATATAATGTTTCCTATAAGGGGTCACTTATATTTAATTATAGAAGTTATAAACATCAACAAACCAACCAAGCGTTTTAACGCAGGTATACAAGATAATGAAGTATTTAAACACACCTTGCACTTACCTGCTCCCCACAGACATAGTTTATAATTTGCATCACTGCTCCTCTCGGCATTAATGATGCAAAAACAGTGGATTCGCTTTACAGAGAGCAGATATGACAGAGGGCTTGGAGAGATATGCATCTATTAGAATAAGTGTTTTGCCCTCTGTTTGTATTACTTTTATAAATATTGCGGGTACACACTTTTGCAACCCAGTTGGCATCCATATTTTTTTCAATCTCAGCCGGCTGGTCATGAGTGGCAGTGTGATGTTCCCATAGCAACCCTGCT
>NC_068405.1:14565760-14673922 GCF_023724105.1 Carassius gibelio | reverse complement strand
GTAACCGATAATACTGTCTGTGGATTCGGATATCGTGACCAAGGAAATCAGCCAGTTGGTCTGCTTCATTCTCATTAAGGTTAAGAATTTTAGACATGGTTGCTATGTGTTTCCTGAGCCTAGTTGATGACAGTGCTTTAGGGTTCTTTATGCCACATTCGCAAGCAGCTTTGTTGATGCACTCTCCTCCTCTGTAGGCAGGCGAGGATGATGAGGGCTGCACAGGCGAGGTTGAAGGTGACGTGGGTGACTTGGACTTTGGAGTGGCTACAGAAAAAAAGAGACTGGCCGCCTGGCCCACACGAAAACAAGGATAAATATCTGAAGGGCCTTAAATGTAGTCACACAATGCTGATGTTGTTAACATTAACAATTTGAGAACAAAGTATAGTTTGCACGGTTTGATGTGATATGATAATTGATAAGCGATTGTTAGATTTAAAGGTGGGGTATGTAATTGTCTTTTTTGTCCATTTTTTCAAAATCACTTGAAATCCTATTCCTAACCCACTTACAGCCACTGAGTTAGAAGCACTGAAATGAAAAGTAAGCAATTTAATCATCTGTGGAACAGGCAGGACTCGAAGAACTCCAGCCAATCATTTCCAAAACTACCTAGAATCATTAGACAGTAACTGTGTCAATCAAACTGTCGTACCATAGCCCCTCCCCATCGTGTCCATGTTCTTCGAATGGGTGGAGTCAAAGGAAAGAAGGTAAGACCATAGGAGTTGTGTATTTTCAAAATCTCCCGGCCGTTTTGCAAATCACATACCCCACCTTTCATCAGCGCGATTTACTGCAATGCTTTTTTTCCCCTTAGTTGGTCAGAACAAAAGTGGATGTTACTTGTTCCAGTGTCATTTTCCGGTGAACATTCTTCTGTTGGTCATGACTCATACTTCCAAAAAGTATAATCTGTCATTGCAAATGACAGTATCCACACCGACGCGATGTGATTGACAGCAGCACGTTCTCCTCAAAACATTGGATTCATTCGCGCTGTGCCGTGTCAAAGCACAACCCATGTAAAGTTGATAGTTCCACGAATGACTGCAATTGCAGATTTCGAACAGAAATGGCGACAAAGACGAAAAACTAGGACTGCAGCGTTAAATAATTTCTTGTTTGTTTTTTTTAATTGTGAGTACATAAATACATTTCAAATGACACGGGTGCTTGATGAAGTCGATATGCACCTACAAATCAACTTAAACCAAACCATTCTATGGTTTGCCAGCAATAAAGATATTTTCTATTTGAACACCTGAGCACCAGCTAATAGTGGTTGACTGTGTTGCGTGTTCATTATTTTGGGGGCGGAGCAATGAAGGGAGGGGTCTGTTTGTTTGGGTGTCGATTTCAAATATTAAGTGTTTCTCAGAAATCACTTATTGCATTTTTAACTAGCTGGCAGTAAACATCAGTAGATAGTTGCTGCATGTTTAAGATGGTTACCGTTTTATTCCTTGATGTTCTTGATTTGCCTGACTGCTTATGAGGACCATTGCTGTTTACCTTGTCCAGTTCAGGAGAGGAAACAGAAGCTACACAATGGGGCTAGATGTCAGAAAAGAAACCAGTGAATATCAAAATATCAGAATATTTGTAAAGGACAAAAAAAACTTGTTAATGTTCATTCCTCTAGCTGTCCTATACTTTATATATCATTCCACACACAACTCTATGCTGAGAGAGTCAATAATATAGAATAATGATACAGATGTTTTAAAGTGGACTTACAGATTTATGCAGGCGCAAACTGCTGGCTCTCGTTTTATCAGTGGATTCTGCTGATGCTTTATTCAAAGGCTTGAGAAATATGAGACCACAATCACATGGTAACTAATCAGAATTAGAGTAAAAAATTATCATGAATTACTGATCAATCTCTTTAGCATTTTATTGATAGTACCTTGACTCGCCATGGCCAATCTGAGTCTCCATAATTGTAAGTGATTTCCTCTCCTGGTAGAATGTCTCGTACAGCAAACAGACACAGGTGAGGTTTTCTGCTCACTTCAACAGTTCTCATTTTGCAAGTAGGATTTCTGGTCTCATCGTTTGCAAGTCTTCCCAAAGACGAGTCTTCTTTAGATGCATCCATGCTATAAAAACATAAAATGAACACTCAATACTTATAATCTTAGTATATATGCTAGACATGTACAGTTATTTTTACAAGTGGTTCTGAACCCCAGTCCTGGGAACCCACCGCTCTGCATTTGCTGTATGTCTGGTGTTTTAATCCACCTGATTGAGATGAGGAGTTCATCATCAGAACATGGCTCTATGAACTCATCTGAGTGCATCAGGTGAAGGAGACATACAGAATCTGCAGAGGAGGGTCTCAGAACCACTGATCTATATGATAGTGTACTGCAATGTATGGTAATGTACAGCTCTCAGATAAAAGCATCTAAAAGTTACCATGTTGTTCTCTTTAGGGAATACAGGGGGAATTTTTTTTGATGACTCAAAGAAACTACACTCCGTACTCTATGTCAGTTCATGGTGAATTTGAAGTATTAGGGTGTGTTCACATCTGGCATGTTTTTTTAGACTGTTAATGTGGTTCATCTGAATAAATGTGAAAGCTGCTATTTGAAACCTGGTGCGACCAAACAAGCGGACCGAGACGCTGAAAAGAAGGGTCTCAGTTGGCTTCCAAATGAACTCTGGTGCAGTTCAAATGAAATATGAACATAACATGGACCAGAGACATGTAAATAAACCAAAAACAGGAATATGTGACCCTAAAAAGGACAGACTGGTCAATCATAACTTAGGTTCAACGATAGAAATGCCAATCTGAACACTAAGCGTATCTGGACCAAAAGAAACGAGCGAACAGAACTACAGGCATGAACGAAGTATCTTACAGTTCCAGATATTTTAGCATACCTACTACATCAATCTAACAGTTCTGTACTCACCACCAATTTTTGCCATGCCACTGAAAATCAAACAGGAACGTGTTCTCAGCTTCAGTGTAGTGTTCAGTTCGGTCCAGACTCTCCTGTGAACTCAGAAGTTCACCTCTGTATTCAAGAACAAAATCACCTCTGAAAAAAGCTCCAGTGGTGAAAACTCCACGCCCTGAAGAGGAGAAATACATTAGCTTCAGTTTCTTTAATGTCAAATATTATTTTGATTCTTACTAAAAGTTCTCTACCATATGATGTACATTATATGATGTAGAAGGGAAATTACTGAAGGAAAATAGTCAGCCAGGCTAATCTCAAAGCATGCTTTGCTTTTCATACTTTTAAGTCTTAAAATTATACAGTTAAAATTACATTTTCTTACACAAACAATATGATCATGGCTATATATTGTTTAGAACAGAGTGCCGCAGTGATGATGTATTTTTGAAGGGCAACCCGGTAGTTCACCTCACCTAGTTCCCTCCACAAAAACCTTATAGGATTTTAGAACCCTATAGAAAATCCATATCCTTGTGTAATATATATAATGTTTCTACATTCTTGTAATGTATGTTTGACTGATTGTGTGCCTTTATAAGTAAATCAGGTTAATGACGTCAAAAGCAAACCATATGTGTATCTGACTTTGTGTATTTCATATGTCATGTCACTTGTGATGTTAAATAAAGCCCAAGAGTATTCCAGAATACCAGTGGGAATCTTACAGACTCATATTCTCCTCTCATCCAGTATCGGATGCAGGATTTTGACTGTACCACCTCTGCATGAGATGAGAACACATTTTAAGAGTTTCTTGGGTAGAGAAAACGCTTGCTCTCTCTGGATGTGCTTAAATCCACAATAAGGACACTTTCCTGTCACACATCACACATGCTCACTTCAATAAGCCACAGAACACAGGTTAAAGGGATAGTTTACCCAAAAATGAAATTTCTTTCAGTAATTACTCACCCTCATGTTGTTCCAAACCCGTAAAACCTTCGTTCATCTTCGGAACACAAATTAAGATATTTTTGATGAAATCTGAGAGCTGGATCACTCCTCCATAGACTTCCAAGGGACTGAAACTTGTTGGCCCACAAAAGTTATTAAAGAGATCATTAATATAGTCCAAGTGACTACAGTGGCTCAGTCTTAAGTTTATCAAGCGACGAGAATACTTTTGTGCGCAAAAAATAAATAAAAATAACGACTTTATTCCACTATTCATTTCCTTCTCTTTGGGCCTCGAGTGAATTCACGTAGTAAAACTGTGCAGTGCGTCTGTGTTGCACGTCACACGCATCACACACATGACCAGTGTCGACCAATAGTGAGCCTACGTGGTGACGTGTAACACAGACCCACTGCGCAGTTTTACTACGTGAACTCACTCGTGGCCCAAAGAGAAGGAAATGAATAGTGGAATAAAGTCATTATTTTTGTTGTTTTTTGCACACAAAAAGTATTCTCGTCGCTTGATATACTTAAGACTGAGCCACTGTAGTCACTTGGACTATATTAACGATCTCTTTTATAACTTTTCTGGGCCAACAAGTTTCAGTCCCTTGGAAGCCTATGGAGGAGTGATCCAGCTCTCAGATTTCATCAAAAATATCTTAATTTGTGTTCCGAAGATGAACGAAGGTTTTACGGGTTTGGAACAACATAGACAAAATCTAGCTGTGTCGATTGGTTTATGCTTATGCCGTTTATGATTACCTTAGTCTGCGTTTACATGACCACCAGAACTGTTGGCTTATTATGCATAATTGGGTTATGTATGTGCAAATAAACATTGACTTTGGGTTGATGGAACCAGAAGTGCAAAAATGCAACTGCTTTGTTTTACTGTACGACGTACACACCTCCGCCGACTTGAGCTTCCAAAGTTACCGGAAGTCATTCATTTTCAATGGAAGCTGGCTTCTCTCAGCTGCAAGGAGCGTCAAATTCCTTGGCATGGCGTTTTGAGCGACTAGAGCGTCAATCTGAAAGTTGAAGTAGCTCAACTTTATGGTAATGAGCTATGTTCAGCGGCAAGCAGCAGCAAAACGCCAGCAACCAATCGGAATATAGACGTCCTTCGCGCTGGCTGATTCCGGAGAAACATACGATGTAAACTTCCGTTCCTACCAAAACATTAGTTCTATCAACACGCTATCAAACTGTGTCCAGCCTGAAGTTCTGCTGGACGTACCTCTCGTCATCGAGCCGCAGCTGCTGCACCAGCCGGTGATACTCTCCGAATTGATAACGGCCCTGGAGGGTTTCATGAACCCAAAATCTCCGAGTCTGACGTCTTCTCAAGCAGCACCAAACACAACAACTTCGCGATTATCCGACAGTGATACACATTTGAGAATGAGCTCAACTTATTTGAAATATTTACGAGCGCTCGTTTTAAGCGGGAATGCAATTAATTTGCTCACGGTAACACCAATTTGACCAATTACATTAAAGTAAATATAATATTAATATAACAATAATAGCTAATTATTATTTTCTTCCCAAACAAATGTGACCAAAACGGTTATAATAATTCTGTCATTATAAATGGTTTCTTCAGTGTATTGCTTGTTTTTTCTGTTTATTACATTTTATGTTGTGACACTTCTCTTCTCCATGCTATGTCAGAGCGGCCAAAGCGTCAACAAGCTTCCCCGTACTTTTTGACAAGCGTCCTTGACAGGGCGGCCAGAGCTTCTTTGCAGCTCAAGTCGGCGGCTGTGTGTACGTACAGTTAGGGCTCATGCCAGCAGAACTCTATTCAGGAATCTGGACTGCACAATAAAAAATATATATATTTATAAAGTACTGTTTAACTTGTGGCCTAACAACCATATGACTTGCCTTACATTAAATTCTCAGTTTTGTAGATTAACATTATTACTAGGGCTGGGCGATAAAATGATAATGATAATTATCACGATATAATTTCTCGATAAAACGATATCCAGAGTTCGATAAATGTTCGATAATGTTTATGCGCCAAAAGCGGAACCGAACTCATTTGACCCACGCGCCACACGGACCGTTTATCCGCTCGGCTCAAAGTCCAAACGGCAGCGCAGCATGACTCGCGAGCTCACTAGAGCAGATGCGTTTACTCTGATCGGTCTCTGTCATCAGATCCAGTGAGAAGCGCTTGACTTCAGCCAAGAACACACGTTTCAGTGATTTAAACCAGTTTAAAGGCCGATTAAACCGCGCTGACAAACAGGAGAAACACTGTGGTCAGTCAGAAGGCTTCTTTGTCTACAAATTCCCACCATTTACTACGGATTTACTGTAACGTTAGCCTAATAATATTAACTGCACCATGAAATGTGGGATATACAGTATTGTTCAAAATAATAGCAGTACAATGTGACTAACCAGAATAATCAAGGTTTTTCGTATATTTTTTTATTGCTACGTGGCAAACAAGTTACCAGTAGGTTCAGTAGATTCTCAGAAAACAAATGAGACCCAGCATTCATGATATGCACGCTCTTAAGGCTGTGCAATTGGGCAATTAGTTGAATTAGTTGAAAGGGGTGTGTTCAAAAAAATAGCAGTGTGGCATTCAATTACTGAGGTCATCAATTTTGTGAAGAAACAGGTGTGAATCAGGTTGCCCCTATTTAAGGATGAAGCCAACACTTGTTGAACATGCATTTGAAAGCTGAGGAAAATGGGTCGTTCAAGACATTGTTCAGAAGAACAGCGTACTTTGATTAAAAAGTTGATTAGAGAGGGGAAAACCTATAAAGAGGTGCAAAAAATGATAGGCTGTTCAGCTAAAATGATCTCCAATGCCTTAAAATGGAGAGCAAAACCAGAGAGACGTGGAAGAAAACGGAAGACAACCATCAAAATGGATAGAAGAGTAACCAGAATGGCAAAGGCTCAGCCAATGATCACCTCCAGGATGATCAAAGACAGTCTGGAGTTACCTGTAAGTACTGTGACAGTTAGAAGACGTCTGTGTGAAGCTAATCTATTTTCAAGAATCCCCCGCAAAGTCCCTCTGTTAAAAAAAGGCATGTGCAGAAGAGGTTACAATTTGCCAAAGAACACATCAACTGGCCTAAAGAGAAATGGAGGAACATTTTGTGGACCAATGAGAGTAAAATTGTTCTTTTTGGGTCCAAGGGCCACAGGCAGTTTGTGAGACGACCCCCAAACTCTGAATTCAAGCCACAGTACACAGTGAAGACAGTGAAGCATGGAGGTGCAAGCATCATGATATGGGCATGTTTCTCCTACTATGGTGTTGGGCCTATTTATCGCATACCAGGGATCATGGATCAGTTTGCATATGTTAAAATACTTGAAGAGGTCATGTTGCCCTATGCTGAAGAGCACATGCCCTTGAAATGGTTGTTTCAACAAGACAATGACCCAAAACACACTAGTAAACGGGCAAAGTCTTGGTTCCAAACCAACAAAATTAATGTTATGGAGTGGCCAGCCCAATCTCCAGACCTTAATCCAATTGAGAACTTGTGGGGTGATATCAAAAATGCTGTTTCTGAAGCAAAACCAAGAAATGTGAATGAATTGTGGAATGTTGTTAAAGAATCATGGAGTGGAATAACAGCTGAGAGGTGCCACAAGTTGGTTGACTCCATGCCACACAGATGTCAAGCAGTTTTAAAAAACTGTGGTCATACAACTAAATATTAGTTTAGTGATTCACAGGATTGCTAAATCCCAGAAAAAAAAATGTTTGTACAAAATAGTTTTGAGTTTGTACAGTCAAAGGTAGACACTGCTATTTTTTTGAACACACCCCTTTCAACTAATTGCCCAATTGCACAGCCTTAAGAGCGTGCATATCATGAATGCTGGGTCTCATTTGTTTTCTGAGAATCTACTGAACCTACTGGTAACTTGTTTGCCACGTAGCAATAAAAAATATACTAAAAACCTTGATTATTCTGGTTAGTCACATTGTACTGCTATTATTTTGAACAATACTGTACATATTGGATTGTTTTATATTATTACAGTTGTTTTCAGTCGCAAACAAGCATTTGTCCAAGCAGTTGGACAAAGAGTGATATTTTTGGAAACAGAAACAGAAAAAGACAAACACTAATGTATGGACGAGGAAGAGTAAGAGCAAGGGCCCAGTGAGAGGAGCAGGAGCAGTGAACAGTGAGAAGAGCAGGAGCAGTGAGAGGAGCAGGAGCAGTGAGAGATGCAGTGAGAGGAGCGGGAGCAGTGAGAGGAGCAGGAGCAGTGAGAGGAGCAGGAGCAGTGAGAGGAGCAGGAGCAGTGAGAGGAGCAGGAGCAGTGAGAGGAGCAGGTGCAGTGAGAGGATCAGTGAGAGGATCAGTGAGAGGAGCAGTGAGAGATGCAGTGAGAGATGCAGTGAGAGGAGCAGTGAGAGGAGCAGGAGCAGTGAGAGGAGCAGGTGCAGTGAACAGTGAGAAGAGCAGGAGCAGTGAGAGGAGCAGGAGCAGTGAGAGGAGCAGGTGCAGTGAGAGGATCAGTGAGAGGATCAGTGAGAGGAGCAGTGAGAGATGCAGTGAGAGATGCAGTGAGAGATGCAGTGAGAGGAGCAGGAGCAGTGAGAGGAGCAGGAGCAGTGAACAGTGAGAAGAGCAAGGGCCCAGTGAGAGGAGCAGGAGCAGTGAACAGTGAGAAGAGCAGGAGCAGTGAGAGGAGCAGGAGCAGTGAGAGATGCAGTGAGAGGAGCGGGAGCAGTGAGAGGAGCAGGAGCAGTGAGAGGAGCAGGAGCAGTGAGAGGATCAGTGAGAGGATCAGTGAGAGGAGCAGTGAGAGATGCAGTGAGAGATGCAGTGAGAGGAGCAGGAGCAGTGAGAGGAGCGGGAGCAGTGAACAGTGAGAGGACCAATGAGAGGAGCAGTGAGAGATGCAGTGAGAGATGCAGTGAGAGGAGCAGTGAGAGGAGCAGGAGCAGTGAGAGGAGCAGGTGCAGTGAGAGGATCAGTGAGAGGATCAGTGAGAGGAGCAGTGAGAGGAGCAGTGAGAGATGCAGTGAGAGATGCAGTGAGAGATGCAGTGAGAGGAGCAGGAGAAGTGAGAGATGCAGTGAGAGGAGCAGTGAGGGGAGCAGGAGCAGTGAGAGGAGCGGGAGCAGGAGCAGTGAGAGGAGCAGTGAGGGGAGCAGGAGCAGTGAGAGGAGCAGGAGCAGTGAGGGGAGCAGGAGCAGTGAGGGGAGCAGGAGCATTGAGAGGAGCAGTGAGAGATTGTTTTTATTTTACCCCCCCCCCCCCCCTCTCCTTTTTTTATTCTGGGCTTTTTTCTGTTGTTGTTTTTTTGTTCAGAATGCTCTTATGTGTTTCATGGATATTTTGTTCACTGTAAGCAATACTGTCAAACCTTTTCTGTTCTATCATACCGTGTTTCTACTGTACCTCCTGCAGTAAACAGTAAAGGAAAAATAGCTTTTTACTGGAATGCTTTTGAATGTGAACATTACTGTACATTTGGACATACAGTTCCTAACCAAGAAATTTAGTGTAAAACAGTGAATTGCATGTTTTGCATGCAAATACCTGTAAAACTGAGACTGAAAAGTCTATGCAGTTTTTGTAATGTCAACAATAGCCAGTATTTTGAAACCTGGTGTACTTTGATTGACTGCATGTACCTTTTGAGGTGAAAACAAGTGTTATTCTTTGACAGAATAATTTAATTTTGAGTCAGATTTCCAGTGTTTTGGTAAAGTTGGTGTGTTGACAGAAAGATGTGTTCTATTTTGAAATGAAGATTTAGTATAAATTTAACAAAATGTGTTTTCGAGAAGAAAATTATCCATTTGGCCAATTGTGTTTTGTAGGTGTTAGTCTGTGATAAGAGTTTAGAAAAAGTATCTGAAGTATGGGTAAGCGCTTGTTAGCGATTGAAAAAAACTGTAATGTAGACAATGTATTAAAGGATTAATAAAATAGTTACAGTATTTGGTTTTGTGGTTATCATGATCTAAATGCATGATACTGGATGACCAATGGTTAATTTTAATAAAACTCAAACAGTCAGATTATTACATTTTACCAAATAAAATTGAGGTCGTTTTAAAAGATGTTACTGTTTTTGTTAATGAACATAAATTTTACATAGTAAATCTGCTCCTAACTGAATCTAATACTGCTGCAAATCATTGTCAAATATGCATTTTGAGACAAAATATATCTAATATTAATATTGCTGCCTGCACTGTAAACTGTGCTGAAGATCCATGCCATCAAAGTCAGGCAACACAAACCTGTTTCAAGACTTGAAACAATATCCCCCATTAGCACATCCAGGAACTAAGAAATACATTTTCCAATAAATATATTTATTTTGTTAAGGAAAAATAACAAATGTTTGAATGTTCTACCTCAGATTTGTGAAATGTTCACCTGTTTGGCAAGTGTTTGTCATGATATGTTCTGACAATAAAGAGTAGTTTAAAACCACAATTAATGCTCTGGTTTCTACAACTTTCACTTAGGAGCAAATATCTGCCTTTAAACTTGAAAGAAATAAAGATTTGACATTTATTGTGATAATTATCGATATCGACTAATATAAAACAATTATCGTGATAACTTTTTTGCCATATCCCCCAGCCCTAGTTATTAGTTACTAAACTGCTTAGTCATTTATACTTGCCTTTATATTTGCTGATGAACTGCTCTCGAAGCCCAGGCTTGTCAGTTTTACAGGTAATGTGATGCTAAGCATCCTGCAGAGGTTTCCTACGTCTTTTATTTCCCAGCATGGCGACTTTCTTTCTTGAAATGACTGGAAAAAATAAATACAAATAAATATAAGGTGAATGAAATAAACAAGCATATTTTAAAAAATCCTGTTGATCTTACTGGAATTGTTCACCAAAAACACACATAATTAACATACTAACCCTCATATCCAAACCGGTGTTGTGTTTTTCTGTGGAACAAATCTTTATATTATATATATTTTTTTTTTAATGGAAATGTCATTAATGCCAAAAACCATTGGTTCTTGTGTGTCTTGTAACCACAATTGATGTCAATCTATATTTGATTTAAGAGCTAAAGTATATGGGAGATTTTCAGTCAATAACCAGCTAGATTTATATGGACTATTTTTAATGTGCTTTTTGTCTGCTTTGGAGCTTGAAACAAAATACAATTTTTATAAAGTATCAATTCATGGTCATTGTGCAAAAAAATCTCAGTGAAGATAAATTATTAAAATAAAACATTCCACTAAAAAACCAATTCGGGGGCAAATAATGTAATAATGTATTACATAAAATATAATATATAAAATAATGATATTAAAAAATGAGAATGAATTATTTCAAATTACTGTTGATATTTTACAACACTTTTGAGAAAAACAATGATTTAGAAAACTACCACTGACTCGGTTGTCTTGATTACTTTGTAGAACCTAAAGTACTATTATATGAAAAATAACAAAATTATATTTAATAGTCAATTTTATATATACAATTTGTTTTCATTATTGCAACAAATCATCAAATGACACAGGCTTAGAAGCAAACTCAAATACAATCGAGAAGTAAATAAAACCCTATTACAAAAAATAACTAAACCACTAAAATAAACATACATCGTACTATATTTCATATTACACAATGTATTTAGTTATCATGCATTTTCAGGACAAGTCTTGATCTCACCTTTCCTCCTGGTGGGTTGTTTGTCGTCTGTTTCGCGCGTTCCATCGTCACGTGTCTGCATTTCCCGGGAAAACACCACCGTCGCTGACTTGCGTAAATGACGTAGTTACGTATTTGGATTTCACGTTGAAATTGTGACTACATTTATTTGGCCTAATAGAAAATTATCTGGTGGCAATGATATTTGTTTTGACCACAGTACTGTTTCTTCAAACTTAAAAAAAAAATGTGATGAAGTTAGTCTTTCTAGTGGACAGAGCACATGATCACTTTTTAACCGAGCACCCACCTCAAACTAGGAACCAGTGCGCATGTCCGTACAAGCACTGGTTTAAAAGAGCAAAAAGTACCCGGTGTGCACTTATTTTTATAAAATAACACCACATCATAAAGTTTTTAAGAGAATTACAAATAAGAATATTCAAAACGTGCAGGTCTGCTGTAAACTAGAGCTCACAAGACTTTTGTTAGTTCATTCATTCATCTCATCTGCAGCGAGTCAGTCAGAGACAGTGCTGTGGGGGAAGGGCGCGCGCGCGATCAGAGAGTGCTGTGGGGGAAGGGCGGCTGATCACAGTATGAGCAGCAGAAGCAGATCTCAGCTAGGGCTAGGGCTAGGGCTATAGGGCTATAGTTGAAAATCAAAGTAAGAACTAATAAATCTGTAAACAAACATTTAAACGTGCCAGCTTAATTCATGATTCTTTTAAACACTTTTGTTCTTTTGTATGACTATAACTGCTCTCTCTCTCTCTCTCTCTCTCTCTCTCTCTCTCTATATATATATAGAGAGAGAGAGAGAGAGAGAGAGAGAGCGATACATAGATATATAATTTCTTGAATCATTCTTAAGATTTTCAAACCAGTAAGTGCACTGGTTTGTAAAAAAAATGTACCCAACGTGTACTTAATTTTCTGAAATAACACCACATCATAAAGCTTTTAAGAGGATTACAAATATGAATATTCAAAATGTGCAGGTCTGCTGTAAACAAGAGCTCACAACTGTCTAAATGAGCAACCTAGATCTCTTGAACAGACATCTTATTTTCTATTACAGTTGTTTTCAGTCGCTAACAAGCATTTGTCCAAGCAGCTGTCATATTTTCAAAACTCTAAACACAATTAGCAAAGCATCTGTCTATTGTGGCCATACCATTCACTCATTTCATGTCGTTTTTACACAATATGGAGTCATTGAACACATTTCCACAATGCTTACATTTTCTGAACAGACAAGCTATACCTCCCAACAAAATTATGGATCGTTTTTGTAGTATTTACAAATGTTAACACACAACATCCCACAATAGCAAAAACAATGTTCCAAACCTTAGATACAGTATAAAAACCTCTGCTTCTGCAATTAAATCAGTTCAAAAACAATTTATCTTAGCTGATTTATGTTGTGTAAATTGGGCCAACCACAGCTGATTCCAATCTGGCTTAGACTCAATCGCAGGGGTTATTTTTTTTTCTATTACATTGACACTTATACAATACAGTAAAAGGAGGACTTTGAAGAGTAATATTTTTGGAAACAGAAAAAGACAAACACTGTAATGTATGGACGAGGAAGAGTAAGAGCAAGGGGGCCAGGGAGAAGAGCAGGAGCAGTGAGATGGATATTCTGTTCACTGTAAGCAATACTCTCAAAGCTTTTCTGTTCTATCATACCGCGTTTCTACTGTACCTCCTGCAGTAAACAGTAAAGGAAAAAAATAGCTTTTTACTGGAATGCTTTTGAATGTAAACATTACTGTACATTTGGACATACAGTTCCTAACCAAGAAATTTAGTGTAAAACAGTGAATTGCATGTTTTGCATGCAAATACCTGTAAAACTGAGACTGAAAAGTCTATGCAGTTTTTGTAATGTCAACAATAGCCAGTATTTTGAAACCTGGTGTACTTTGATTGACTGCATGTACCTTTTGAGGTGAAAACAAGTTATTCTTTGACAGAATAATTTAATTTTGAGTCAGATTTCCAGTGTTTTGGTAAAGTTGGTGTGTTGACAGAAAGATGTGTTCTATTTTGAAATTAAGATTTAGTATAAATTTAACAAAATGTGTTTTCGAGAAGAAAATTATCCATTTGGCCAATTGTTGTGTTTTGTAGGTGTGAGTCTGTGTTAAGAGTTTAGAAAAAGTATCTAAAGTATGGGTAAGCGCTTGTAAGCGATTGAAAAAAAACTGTAATAGCATTTATTAATCAAAACAGTCAATTGAAGTCTGCAAACCCACAGCAGGGCTGATATGCAAGCATCTCATCTGCAGTGAGTCAGTCAGAGACAGTGCTGTGGGGGAAGGGCGCGCGCGCGATCAGAGAGTGCTGTGGGGGAAGGGCGGCTGATCACAGTATGAGCAGCAGAAGCAGATCTCAGCTAGGGCTAGGGCTAGGGCTAGGGCTATAAAATCAAAGTAAGAACAAATAAATATGTTAACAAACATTTAAACGTGCCAGCTTAATTCATGATTCTTTTAAACACTTTTTGTTATTTTGTATGACAATAACTGCTCTCAAACATGATAGTCAAAATGCTTTGTCATTTTGTCAATATAACAGTGAACTATCATTCAAAAAGTGAAACTTGTATATTATATTCATTCATTACACACAGACTGATATATTTCAAATATGTTTCTTTTAATTTTGATGATTATAACTGACAACTACGTAAAATCCCAAATTCAGTATCTCAGAAAATTTGAATATTACTTAAGACCAATACAAAGAAAGGATTTTTAGAAATGCCGGCCAACTGAAAGGTATGAGCATGAAAAGTATGAGCATGTACAGCACTCAATACTTAGTTGTGTCTCTTTTGTCTGAATGACTGCAGCAATGTGGCGTGGCATGGAGTGGATCAGTCTGTGGCACTGCTCAGGTGTTATGAGAGACCAGGTTGCTCTGATAGTGGTCTTCAGCTCTTCTGCATTCCTGGGTCTAACATGTCACATCTTCCTCTTCACAATACCCCATAGAAGACAAGTTTGCTGGCCAATTAAGAACAGGGATACAATGGCCCTTAAATCAGGTACTGCTTTGGCAGTGTGTGCTGGTGCCACATCCTGTTGGAAAATGAAATCTGCATCTCCATAAAGTTGATCAGCAGCAGGAAGCATGAAGTGCTCTAAAACTTCCTGGTATACGGCTGCGTTGACCTTGGACCTCAGAAAACACAATGGACCAACACCAGCAGATGACATGGCCCCACAAACCATCACTGACTGTGGAAACTTTACACTGGACCTCAAGCAACGTGGATTGTGTGCCTCTCCATTCTTCCTCCAGACTCTGGGACCTTGGTTTCCAAAGGAAATGCAAAAGTTACTTTCATTAGAGAACATAACTTTGGACCACTCAGCAGCAGTCCAGTCCTTTTTGTCTTTAGCCCAGGTGAGACGCTTCTGAGTGTTCAAGAGTGGCTTGACACCACGAATGCGACAGCTGAAACCCATGTCTTGCATATGTCTGTGCGTGGTGGTTCTTGAAGCACTGACTCCAGCTGCAGTCCACTCTTTGTGAATCTCCCCCACAGTTTTGAATGGGTTTTGTTTCACTATCCTCTCCAGGATGTGGTTATCCCTATAGAGCTGGTAAGTCCCGCCCCCTCCGTAAAACCCCACTGGACCTCAAAGTTGAAAAACTGTCAATGCAAATGGGATTTATTTCATTAATGGGAGAAAATAATTATTTTCTGGTCCCGTTTGAATTGTGACATGAATGTGAACATATGTTGTCTGTGAATTTTTTATATAATCTTTCGTGTGAAGAATGTTACAATTTAGCAGGTAGAAGTTTGATAGGGGTAGAATTTTTGTGACAGCACTTTGTGGACTACAACTCTTTGCTGCTTTCGACATGTTTGAAACGTCAACAACACTAGCACATGGCTCTAGCTCACGGATCCCGCTAAACATGTCTGTGTCTTTGGTGCACTTCACCACCTTCTTTCAGGGAGAGGACAAAATCTTTGAGGTTGGCGAAAACCACAGGTAAGTCAACTTTATGGGGTGACGTCACATAGGCGACATGTAGTCTTTCTCGTTATGTCTTTTCCACAACTGCTAGCCGATAAATCATACCATATACTGTCACTGTTCACATTCATGGCACAATTCAAACGGGACCAGAAAATAATTATTTTCTCCCATTCACTTGCATTGACGGTTTTTCAACTTTAAGGTCCAGCTGGGTTTTACGGAAGGGGCGGGACTTACCAGCTCTATTGCTTGTACACTTTTTTTCTACCACATCTTTTCCTTCCCTTCGCCTTTTTATTAATGTGCCGGGACACAGAGCTCTGTGAACAGCCAGCCTATTTAGCTATGACCTTTTGTGTCTTGCCCTCCTTGTGCAAGGTGTGGTCATCTTTTGGACAACTGTCAAGTCAGCAGTCTTCCCCAAGATTGTGTAGCCTACAGAACTATTGAGAGACGATTTAAATGTTTTGAGTTAATTAACTGATTAGAGTGTGGCACCAGGTGTCTTCAATATTGAACCTTTTCACAAAATTCTAATTTGGGATTTTCCTTAGTTGTCAGTTATTATCATCAAAATTAAAAGAAATAAACATTTGAAATATATCAGTCTGTGTGTAATGAATGAATATAATATAGAAGTTTCACTTTTTGAATGGAATTAGTGAAATAAATCAACTTTTTGATGATATTCTAATCATATGACCAGCACCTGTATACTTTGTATAAGTGTTTTTTACATTATGCCTCTGGGATAGGCAACTTCGGTCCTGGAGGGCCATTGTCCTGCAGAGTTGAGCTCCATCCCTAATTAAACACACATGAACAAGGCAATCAATGTTTTCAGGATTACTAGATATATACAGGCAGGTGAGTTTTTATCTGGGCTGGAGCTAAACTCTGCAGGACAGTGGCCCTCCAGGACCGGAGTTGCCAATGTAAAATGCAAGTAGACTGCTGTAATATATAATGTAAATATGCTGTATTGCACGACTACAGTATAGTGAACACTGTGTGATTGCACACCTGTTCAAGGACTATGCATTAATTGTGGGGGGAGAGAAACGGTAGAGCATATATTAATAGAATGTGAAGCATACAGAACAGAACGAATCATGCTGTTAGAACAAGTTAAAGAATTAGGTTACACACATTTATCAGTAGAGGGTTTACTTTCCTTTTCTGCATCAAAATCATCAGCATGGCCAGCATGAGATACCTTAAAGAAACAGACTTATTTAATCGAATTTAAGAATAACCAAGAATATATATATATATATATCATTATTATTATTATTATATATTTTTTTTCAATACATATTAGTAGAAATCCGCATTGAAGCTCCACACCCCAAACAGTTGGTGGCGGTAATGCACCAAATTGGTATGCCAACCGCCAATAAAAGAAGAAGAAGCACACCTGTTCAAATGTTTTAATGACTGAGGACACACACGGTTGTTCTCCCAACATTCAGCTCACCTTTTGACCCGCTTCGGCCATAAGGTCATGATATTGAGAACATGATAGTGGCCCTTATTTCTTCAGAATCTTGTCCTCTTCTACCTCTTCCTCTGTTTTACCTCTGTATTCTTCCACCACACATACTTACTTCTTCCATGCTGTTCACCCTGTTTGTACCTTGTTGTTCTTAAATTACCAGAGTGTGTAACACTGTGTTGTGTTGTGCTCTGTCTGTATGCTTCTCAGATGAAGCTTAATGAGATGCACTCTGAGCTATTTTAAGGAACTGGTGGATTATTGGATGATCGAATGCTTTACATTCCCCTTCATTAGTGAAAATCAGAATTCACCTCTGCAATTCAACAATTCAGGACAAAAATGTCTAAGAGAAGTGTATAGAAAATTTGCTTGACAGTTTATGACAACTACTATTCTGCATTTAATGACTTAATGAATTAATACCTAGATGTTTTGGGGAGTAAGACTTGGGAGAATTCAGCAGAGAACCATACATTTTGATCAACATGGCATTTGATAATGTAAGAAACAGATAAAACGTGTACATAATCAGTTGCATTTGTAATTTGTTCAAATGATGAGCAATTGCTTTTGAGGTGCACAAGTAAGTAGATAACTTGGAGGTTGAATAAGAATTTTAGTCGTGATCTGAGAAATGCCCCAAAGCGACTAAGAAAAACTTCAAATATAATTAATAGAATATAAAATAAAAAGATGTTTGCTGTACCTTCTTTCCTCTATATAAAAATATAATATAATATAAAGTAATATAATGCAATGTAATGTCATATAATATAATTATATAATAAATGAAGGAATATAATGTAATGTAATATAATTAATATAATATATAATGTAATATAAAATAATATAATATTATATAACATAAAGAGAATGTTTGCTTGTTTGCTGTAAGTGAATGTGTTGCTCTGGTTACAGACGCGCGTGCTCTGGGTGGGGGAGGGGCCTGGCTGCGCTGTCAGGGAAATGGCAGGACGCAAAGTTGGAGAAAACACTTAAAACAAATAACATCACTTATAAAAGCAAGCGAATCTGCCTGTTTTCACATATTTTAATTGCTTGTATATTTTTATTGAATAAACTCAGATGTATATCACCACACCCACAATAACAGATTTAAACAGTTGCCCCTCCGCTTTTGGAAGGAAATATGTTACTTTTCAAATTCACATGATGTACGTGTCTGTCCCTTCCCGCGTCAAACTCGTTCCTACAGCATTAATATCCGATGTAAGTGCTGTAGTCATGGTGACGCGGGGCAGCGCGATCTTTACACACGCACACGGAGCAGACTCTGATGCGAGAGAAAAACGCGAGGATTAAAAGTTGTAAAACATGCTAATATGAATCGCGAGAGCTCCTGCTGCTCAATGCATATTGGTCTAATCTTATTTAATACTAATTATTGGGAATTTATCTGTAATTTAATGTGGATTATCTGTCAATTCATTCACAATCAACATGTTTTTTGCCTCCGCCATCTTTATTGATGACGTATTGGCCTCTGATTGGTCAGATCACCAAGTCCCGCTCCCATAGCGGCTTCCTGCGCTCTGATTGGCCAGAATCCCCAAAGTGTGTATCTTTTCCGGAAGTGCAGTACTCCTAGAGGGCGCTGTGTTATACACACTTTAGTGGGGGGGCATACACACTTCAGGTACACAAATCAATTAAAAGTGATTTTTTGGGACAAGTGAGATTTTAAGCCTGGAAACCATTTTAGAGCATGCTGAATGCCACTGTATAGTCAAACAAATGAGGACATACAAAATGTCCTCAATTTTTTGGGTGGTCCTCAGTTTACTGGTGTGTATTCTGGTGAATGTACCCAAAAGTGATATAAGTAAGTGCACACACACACACACACACACACACACACACACACACACACACACACACACACACACACCTTGTACTCTCTGATGTTCGCTCTGCTCGGCGCCCCTGTGGATTGAAAAACGCGCTGAATCCGTGCAGACTCAGATAAGGGGAGGAGCCGGAACTTGATGCAGCTTGCCACCGTCTCAAATGAGTTTTTAAAGGGGACTGAAGCGATCACTAATTAATTAATCAAATAATTTTTTAGGGGGGCTGGGCATAAGTTTAGGGGGGCTGAAGCCCCCCTAAAAAGGGCCTAGCGACGCCCCTGCTGCTAACAGTTCAAG
Organism: Carassius gibelio; assembly: GCF_023724105.1. Taxonomy (NCBI): domain Eukaryota; kingdom Metazoa; phylum Chordata; class Actinopteri; order Cypriniformes; family Cyprinidae; genus Carassius; species Carassius gibelio. Next base: position 14,654,708 of record NC_068405.1, on the reverse strand, counting down.
TCCAGGAATCCTTCTGGTGACTAACTAACAGTTGTTGTGAAACGGCAAACACATCAGTGCAGTTGTATGATAGTCTACTATTATAGCACCGGATCGCCCTACTGCCTAAAACATAGACAACAAAAGGATAAACCCGACTTCCTGTGTAAATCCTGTGACCCATGACTGGTTCAAACTTACAGAAATGTTTTCTTTAGTTAAACCTGGAATGCACATTAAATCATGGTTCCCAGCTACAAAAATCACATTTCAAATTCATCTGAGAAGATTTAAATTTAAAGCTCCAGTATGCGATTTTTGACCTCAAGAGAGCGCATTTCCAACAATAACAAAGGCGAAGCTTGATGACGCTATGAAGCATGTGACGATGGGAGATGTCTTTTTTAATGCATTTTCACCATAGCAATGTATCTAAATTAGATAAACGAATCATGATCTTGGATGAGGTAATTTATTCGTTTTTGTATTAGCTGTATATCTGATTGTATTATTTTATGTCTTCATAATTAATGAACTGCAAGGAACGTGAAATCTTATACTATATTATCCCGTTACAATTTACAGCTATTTGTTAAATGATTTGTTGGGTTAATGTTGTGCAGTGTTACGTGTTTATGGTTAATGCCGTGTTGTTTAACGTGCTCAAATCAATCGTTCTAAAAGTAAATTTGAACGAACATTTGCAAGTAATGATTAAATATATTTTTAACAACACATATCCAATTGTATTTATTTGTACTGCCATAATCTCGGTCACCACACGTGATAAAAATCCTTACCTTAGTACAAAGAGCAATATAACTTTGTTTATAAGTGCTATTATTGACAGTTGCATGTGTTGCAGGGAAACACAGATACATCCTCACTGGAATTATCAAATCCAGATGAGACCTGGACCATCTTTACTGTAACTATTACGTTACTTGTACAATAACAAAATAAATAATTGATTTGCTTACCTGTCTATCAATACACTCGCGAAAGCAGAGTCTCTGTCAAGTCCAAGATTTTCACGCAGCTCTCTCCATCTCGTAAACGCCTGGCCAATATTTATCCTGGTTTTATTCCTCCGTTTGTCACACAGTCTGCGTGTATCCGAATATGGAAGCTTACGTTTTACTGGCACTTCAATACTCGCCAAAGAGTAATCGTGATCCATAACAACGACAACCAAACCATACGCGTGGCTATAACATAACCACCACTTCCGCATTTAACCATGTGATATTCCACTGTGGTGGAACATCACATGGTCTACACCGGAAACAAAGTATAGAGCGGACATTACGTCACTGAGAGGCGACATTTCTTTTCCGGGATGGCCAGTTATTTAAAATCGGAATTTCTCTGAAATAAAAAATCTTTGGAGACTTTTGAGATATTGTAAGTACACAACTGGAGGAAATATATCACACTGTGCAAGTTATTTTCGGAAATTTTATTACAAAATTCCTACATATTGGAGCTTTAATCCAACCATGTTATTTTTAAAGACAGCAGATGAAACTCACATATAACACATCTAGTCTTTTGTATTCATCAAAAAAGACAAAAACATATATACAGAAACACTGAAAATGAATACAAATTATGTAAAAAAAAAAAATGTTTTGAATATGCAGTAGATTGGCTAATGCAGAAAATAATATATAATACAGAAATAAAAGTGAACATAAAAGGGAGAGAGTGAGTGTAAGTTGAATGTGTGAGGCTTCTGGGTCATTAGATTCCAGTTATTTGTATATATTTTTTCTTTCTTTTTTTCTCTACACCTCATGAAGGTGCTTGCTTGATATTTGATATTTCAAGCTGGTTGTTTTCCTCATTGTTTTAATGTACTGTCACAAACACATTGGTTTGTCTCGCAGTTTACAGTTTAATACACTTGAGCTGTTATTCTCGCACATTCAAAGAAAAGAGTTTACTTACAAAATAAAGTGGATTACATGCTTCAGAGAATTCATAAAAACCCCACTTAAGCAACAAAAAACGACATGTGAATAACTTAATATATGAACATTTTCTCAATAAAATTCTATTTAAAAATCAACCATATTACATTTATAGTTATAACTGTCAAATAATCAAATTATATATACATTTACAGTATATTGTATTTGTAATTTTTCTACTGTTTGGCTATTAAAGTGACTGATCAACCAAACTCTTGTTTCACTATCATTTCACTTGGTTTATCAGCTACAAATCAGGAATGTTTCAAAGAGTCTGTGTGCTGTTGACTCGATAATGTCTTGATTCTGTTCAATATGAAGAAAATACTTCAGAATATTTAATTACTATCATAGAGAATATCCCACTCAAAAGATTGACTTTGCTTTAGAAAGTAAGGTCCCCAGAACACACATTTATGTTTCTGATTCCAACATAAAAAACACTCAATGTATTAAACCTATGTGGTTTATTCGCACATGCATTTTGATGGATCTACAGTCATGTTCATCAGAAAACTAGTTCAATTTGGTCCCATCTCAATAATCTTCACCTGAGAATGCTGAGAATATCCAGTGTTGAGTGCCAGAGTTTGTTTAAAAGGCTATCTCTGGAAACAGTATTTCCAAGACTAATCCAAGAATCAACAAAAGTACAATTTAAGTAAGATTTAAGTAAAAAAATAAAATAAATAAACATAAAATAGACTTGTTCGTCATGTGACACACAGAAGCCACAACAGCATATTGGCAAATTCTTATTAAGCATTATTTATTTGATTGGCCATTGCATTCATAAGCTCAGCAGAATCTTGTGTGATTGGTTATAATGCACAGTGCTGTAAAAACGTGTCTGTGTCTGGCTCAAGTAAGAGTACTTAGATAAGTAAGGGAAAAAATACCCATATTTAAATATCCTCCCAAAATATGAGAATATAAGTCACACTTTTTTTCATAGTTTGGCTGGTCCTGCGACTTATAGTAAGGTGCGACTTATTTATCAAAATTAATTTGACATGAACCGAGAGAAATGAACTAAAAATGAATCAAGAGAAAACATTACCGTCTCCAGCCGCGAGAGGGCGCTCTATGCTGCTCAGTGCTCCTGTAGTCTACACTGAAGACATAGAGCGCCCTCTCGTAGCTGTAGATGGTAATGTTTTCTCTTGGTTCTAAATAAATGCGACTTATAGTCCAGTGTGACTTATATATGTTTTTTTTCCTCATCATGACGTATTTTTGGACTGATGCGACTTATATTCATGTGCGACTTATAGTCCGAAAAATACGGTAAATGTGTCGAAGTAAATGTAATTCGTTACTACCAAAGTACTTTTAGGCAAGTCATGCAACTCGGCTGCCATCTTGGCAAAAAGAAAATTACATTAATTCATTGTATATACAGAGAGAGAGAGTAGAAATGCCATTTTGGGATCAGATCTTGTGATACCTTCTTCATGTGAGAAATGGCCACAAGTTTTATTTTAAGTGTCACTGGTGGATATGACAGGTGGTTTCTTGTTTTGTTGTTTGAACACTGCTGAATATATTGTGTGGTCTGTTTCAGATTGGGTTGGTGTTTTTTGGTGTTGTCCTACTGTGCAGTAGGTTGTGCTGGGTTGTTTATCTCCCGTTTCTTCTTGTGTCTCGGCTTGAACCTAATGAAATACATATAGAAGAAGTATTTTTAAAATGCATTCCTGAACGCTTATGTTTAGCTGAACAAGTACTAAACTAAATAATTAAATAAAACATTCACAAACCTACAGTATATACAACAAGCATTTTATAAAATCAGAACCTGTTAACGATTAACTAGATTATTCTCACCCGGTCTGGAATGTCATAAGTATTGCAGTCACTGTTGAGTTTCTGCATTTCTTGAGCCTAAAATGTTTAAACAAAATGACTGTTTACTATGCTTTTATAATTGAATGAAATACTATTGTACTACTTTATCAACTACTATTTATTTTTTAGGCTAATTATTTTCACTGTGAGCCTGCATGACTCTTATCACATTAATGACAAACAAATTGATTATCTTTGCTGGTGACAAAAAGTAAACTTTAATCAGTTAAAATAATTAGTTTTAGTTGCAGAAGGGTTTATTCAGTATTGGTCATATCATTGTTTTCTTGAGAAGGTTTAATTATTAAATAAGCGTCTATAATAATGTGTCTAAATGTTTTCTGCTGTGATAATAATCACCACATGTCAGCAGATATATGTTTTGACATTTTTGGGAGCCAGTAATTTGTGTAGAGGAATGTTTTTGATGTCTAACATAGAACTATACCACATGACAACATATCAATAATGTCTGCAAGCTAATGATGAACAGTAGTTTGAAGCTTACCTCAACTTGAGCATAGACTGTATTACCTTCTACCTCCTCCTGAGCACCTGTGAGGTTTACAATGTACAGCACCATATCAACATCAATACTTCTCAAATAATAAAGAATATACTCATATATGCATCTAAAAAACGATTTATTTTATTAAATTAAATTTAGCATGCTGGTTAATATCACTGTAGGGTGCCTTTTAGTGTCCTGTACATAAATAACTCATTTACCATAATAACTTAAAAATTACTATGATAGTGTGTGTTGTATGAGGCTAAGCTTTTCTCAAAGCATTGCTTGGCTCTTTCAATACATTTTCTAGATTTTTGTTTTTTTCTGTGTAAGAGGACGCATGTTATTTTGCCATGTCCCATGCACTGCTCATTAAATTTGAATTAGAGTAGTTAAATCGTACAATTTAAAAATGTTGTTCTTCTATTAATATTTTATTAAATAAGAGATTACTCAATTTGAGTGTATTGATCTTTTGGTAATAGAAACAAAAATTTTATTTAATAAAAAATAAGAGTTTGTCCACTTTAGAGACATCAGGACAGGATTTTTGTCTCTTTAGTGGCGGGCGGCTGAGGTGAGTAAGTTGGTGACTTTTCAAAGGGAAATATTTTCTTCGTATAAGTTTGCTTTCTTGCTTTGCCAAAGCTTAGCATGTTCACCCTGTCAGCATAAAATATGCCGGAAGTGATCAGAATACAGTATTTTCAAATATGTAAGTTTGAGTAAACCAAATTCTCTTCAACTAGACTAACTATTTAGCTAGTCACAGTTTGTTGTAAGGTTGAAAGGCACTCTATGGTGATACTGACCCATGCGGTTTAGTAAGAACAGATTATATTTATTTATTTTTTATATTGGCTGACTGTTAATGCCGAACTGCTCTAAACTGATTTTCTTTTGTATTATGTACTCCGGCATCTGAGGCTTTCCTCATGTACTCAGTTGAAAACAGAAGTAGTGTAAACCATTTATGTTAGAAATGAAGATAATAATTACATTATTGGAAATCCTTTGTGTTTTATTTGTTTTGCTTTTACTAATTATTCTCAGGATTATAGAATGATTGTTCATTGTTCATTTTTTGCCACCAGCAAAGAACAAATATGTTTCTGTCCTCATCGTTGTTACAAAACATTGTGAGATTTAAACCTGAACAGGTTGAGTTGTATCGAGGTGAATACTGATAAAAAGTAAGGTTTAATAAAAAAAAAAAAAATAATAATGTACTGTATTTTAGGATGAACAGTGTTCTTAAATATATTTTATTGTTGGTTAATAACTGGTTGCTACTAAGAATGATCTGATCAGAGGATATTTTGTAGAGACGAGAATTATTAAAAGTGGAAGAACACCCCATTCTAAATTATTACAGTTAACTAAAACTGAAGAAATATCACCATCATTCTTTTTAATTATTTTACAAAAGCAGTAAAGTACTTAACTGATCAAATTGATGAACAGAAATGAGTTTTTCAAAGAGAATGTATGTGAGCCAATATGGACATACCTTTTTTATACTTGAAGCACACAGCGGCTGAAACACATAAAAGCAAAATGCACCCTGCCACCAAACCAACTGCTATACCCAGACGAGATGAATCACTCTTTGAGATTTCATCTGGAAAATGAGAAGTTTATAATTAAAAACTACAGTTGACAGTTCAGTTGTTCTGAGTTAACTTTACAGCAGTTAGACTGGATTTATTAAACCAAAATGAGATATTTGATTTGAGAATTAATGTGTGTGGTGGGGGGGGGGGGGTACCTTTATCATCACAGAGCTGTATAATATCTATTCTGTCTTGTTTCCAGCTGACAGGGTTGCTATGGTTACAGATGATGGATTCCTCACTGCAGTCCAGGGTGAGAGTGTGGATCTGTGATGTCACTTCCTGTGGAGAGCATCTGTTGTTCTGATAGCTGGAGTTAATCATGAGCTCATGAGCTCTGCATGTGAAGTTCACAGTACAGGAGTCACTGCTGGACCAGTTTGAGTTCACAGTCAGGACAGGAGCCTTAACAGCATCTGACAGAATATTCCACAAACATACATCAGAATAGTTGATCAACTGTGTTTAAAAAATCCTCAAACTTAATCATATTCAGAGTTTCTATTTGTATTCATTTGATTGTGTATTAAGAAGTTGCCTTTAATTACAACAGTGCTTTTGTCTTTAATTTGATAGGTACTAGACTAATACCAAAACTTTATTTTACCACATATAATATCTTTAAATCATCTGTGTGTAAAGCATGATTGGAAAATGTGATTAATTTCATCACTTGTGCTATATAATACCACACAGAGTAAAACATCAACATAATTAAGTTTTTTTTTTTTTATGAGCTGAACACACAAAGCAAATTCACACTCACCTATAACAGATACTCTGTATGAGACCAAATCTTTGTTTTTTGATCCACTTGTTCTTGCTGTGTAGACTCCACTGTCTGTCTTCTGCATGTTCTTCAGAGTCAGAGAGAAGGTTACATCATTGAAAACCACTCTGTCCTTGTAGGAATCATAAGGTTTTACTCTTTTGGAATCACTGTTATATTTAACTATACTCTCTGATTTATCATTCATCCACAATAAATCCTCAAACTCTGGTTTTTCTTGTGTCTGTATATCCAGTTGAACAGAATCTCCTGTCTGCACAAACACAGAGATCTCAGCACTGAACCCTGGGGAGAGAGAAAGATACTTGTTTTCTAAGTTTCTTTAGGATTATGATAATATAAGTTAATCTTGTATTACTTATACAATCAGACTCTTTTCACATTTCCTATTTTACACGATACACCGAGATATGTCTCTTTAAACAGCTTTGCTGTAAATATATGCTTTATGATATTATGTTAATTGTGAGTTTGGTGATCAGAACTGTCAAAACGTTTTATTATGACTTTACACACTTGAAAAAAACTCGCATTGCACTGCTTGCAACGGTGGTGAAAATAAAAGGTATTAAAAACTACTGTCAAATTAGGAAAAGTTCATCTCCATACTCTAACAAAATTACTAACAGATATTAGCACTAGCACTTTTATAAAAATAGAAAGTAAAAATCAAGGTTTTAAACAGCTGTTTTAGTAACTTAAAAAAAGACAGGACTATGTTTCTTTCAGAAAATTTTTACAAATTAAAAACTGATAATAATCAAAAACTGAGACTAGACTAAATTTTTGTAAAAAAGTAGCATCCTATAGTGAGTATTTCAGTAAATGATCAGTGAAAATGAACCATGCTTTTGGTGGTTCTCACTGTCACAATAACCATTAATAATCAATCGTTTGTATAATAAACATATATATTTTACCTGTTTTGGAGGTCTGAAGAAAAATAAGTAATACGAGTAGTTGATTCAATGACATCCTCCTAAAAAAGAAACAAAACTTAATAAAAAGAAACAAAACAAAATTACTGACGCCACATTGACTTAGTAGATAAGGAAGTTCAGTGTCGCACTGACGTAAAAAACAACTTCCTGCAGATCCTTCAGAGGTCCTCGCTTTTAATCAGAAATTAAACAAAATAATGGGAACTCAAGTGTAGAAACACATTGCAGTAACATCTCTCTATCTCATTATTAATGTGCAGGTGTTTGCATGTATTGTACCACACCAAACTAAAAGTGTTTAATTAACTTTTACACAACTTTTAAAGAAAAAGAGTGTTGCATACAACAACTTCACACTTCAACTTCCTTCCTTTCTCACAGCAAAAGCACAGGAATAATCCACTTCTGAATTCAGCAAAATACACTTTCTGACACTTTTTACACACGGCACATTTTGACACTAATATCAAGGTGCACAGAGAACCACAAATGACAAAGGGCTACAAAGAGGAACTCTCTTTCTTGGAAACAGTGAGGTGTCACAAGAATCAAATTTAGCTAGCTCTGACTGTGGTGGAAACATAAGCATTGAAAAAACAGAACCAAACTTTCCGGTGCTCAGTCAGTTAGACAGTTCCTACTCCCCCTCAGCAGTGTGTGTGAGTTTACCACTTCACTAAAGAAACAAATGTTGATCAGAATGAATGAAGGATGAGCAATGGGAATATCCTTATAACCTTATTTAGATGAAAACAGAAACTACTGTGGAAATTAAACACATGGTACTATATGTTATCACCATATACCATCAGACTTAAACCACACAAAATAAACAGTGTCAGACCACATCTCATCTAAAACTAAAGATGATCAATCTTTTCTCAGAACTTACTTCACTTTTAAGGGCTTTTTTTCTACTTTTAATTAGTGGTTGTTTTGGTGGCTGGGTGTCGGTCACTTGCCGTCACATCCGTTAAGGTTTTCACAAGCACATGTGCCACAGCATTTTGTTTTATATTTTGAACAGTATATTTGCATTAATGCATTTGACAGATTCTTTTATCCAAAGCAGCTTACCTGCATTGATGGTACTGTATACATTTTTATCACTTCATTCATTCCCCTAAAATATAATTAAAAGTGTGGAAGTGCTATCTTTCTTTTAAATAAATGGCACTTTGATAATCTTTTATCTAATGCATTGAATGCACTTAAGACAAGGGCCAAATGGACCAAACTGGTCAAATCAGTGTCAGACCATAATCCCATAAACACGCTGAGGGGAGAGGAAAGTTCCAACCCAATCTCACGGAAATTCATACATATTTTACAAGGTGGCTTATTCGTACGAATTCGTACTACCACACACATACAAATTAATAAGATTTTTGCCAGATCGTAGGTATTTTATGAGTTGCACAATTCGTATGAATTGGTAGGATTGACCTACACCTGTATTGATTTAGAATGTTATGAGTTTAGAAACATTCAGGAGAGCAAAACAAAAAGCCTCATAGAATCTCAGAATCAACTTATTTCTTGTAGAAACAGAAATAGACATCTAACAGCAAACTTTATCAATATGCAAAAGAGATGCTTCTCACATTGGAAGTATTTATAGATCATCAGCTTTCCCAGTGTTTATTCACTCTCAGTTCAGTGTTTACTAACTTTCTCTTAATTATTTTCTGTTTCCTCATCTGTGAGTGTATTTACAGCTCAGAGCAGATACAGTATGTACTTAGATTAACAGTGCAGTGTTCATTACATTACATACATACATAACCGACGCTTTTATCCAAAGCGACTTACAATTGCTATATATGGCAGAGGTTGCATGCCTCTGGAGCAACTAGGGTTAAGACTAGGGTTAAGTGTCTTGCTCAGGGACACATTGGTGTCTCACAGTGGATTCGAACCTGGGTCTCTCACACCAAAGGCATGTGTCTTATCCACTGCACTTTCACTGGGTTGCTGTAGTTACACATGATGGAGTTATCACTGCAGATCAGGGTGTAGTGATCAGATGATGTTGTGGTCTTCTTGAGAACAGCTGCTTCTATGAAACTGATGGTAATGTTACTTCCATTACATGTAAAGATACAGGGTTCATGATGGACCAGTTTGAGTTTACAGTCAGGACAGGAGCTTCTACCTTATCTGAAACACACATGTATTAAAACATTTAAAGTATTAAAACATTACCCTCTGATGTCACATGGACTACTTTGATGAAGTTTTTCTTACCTTTCTGGACATGGACAGTGTAACGTGAGGGTTCGTTATGTGGTGGTAGATCACTCTTTATAATAATGAACAGCAGAATGGAGACAGAAGACTTCAGTCAAGCGGCACTTTTACTGAACACCGTCACAACAACAACACTTCCTTCCACACGGCCTTTCACGTGACATCACTAACCAATCAGAAGCAAGGACTTAGACTGAGATAAACGTGAGTGAATCAGATAGGCAGATTCAGCAGAATATCCTTACTGCATTAAATATGTAAACACATAAAGGTGTAAATAATTAACTGACTAAACATTGTAAATATACTTCTAGTATATCAACTCAAATATAAATCATATTAAATTCTAAACATTACAACTTTCCAACATGAAATATGACCTCCACTTCTAAACCTTACATTTCCTCCCCCACCCACAAAAGAAACGTCCCCGTTTCCCATCAAATAAACAAGTAACATTCACCACAGCAATAAACCAACTGTATCAGTTCAGAACATAGTCCTTAAGGAATCTTGGAGGTCTAACTGAACGTTTCCCAGGGCGTAGCAAAGAACCAGACGCCTGAGGAGTGGAGGGGACAGTGTCAAACTGGCTTACTGGGCCAAAGGAGGGAGCTGAGCAAGACTGAGTCAGGGGAGAGCGGGATTGGGGCTGTGGTCGGGGTTGTGGATGGCCAGTGGGAGGGACTAATGAGGGAGTATTGCCCTGGCCAGATAAGGTGTAACTCCTCGTGGCTGCAAACTTTAAAGGCTTAAAGGGCAAAGCACCTGATAATGCAGTCAAATGAGGGAGTTGAGACTGCAAAAAGTCACGTGTAGGTGTCTCATGTCCACAATCTGGCACAGGAGCATAGTAGGGTCTGAGACGGTTGTAGTGGACAATCTGGGACTTATCTGACTGATCCAGGAGATAGTGAATCCTGTATGTCACTCCAGGAGAATCCACATCAGGTCCTAGGCACTCTAATATTTCAAAGGGGCCTTTCCAGTGAGGAGCAAGTTTTTGTTTTGCTGTAGTGGGGTCATTTAACCAGACAAGGTCTCCCGGAACATAGGGAGTGTGCTTAACACTCTTGTCATACTGTCGTTTCTGCTGATTGTGGGCATAATCTCTGTTCCATGCAGCAGAACTGAAAGCGGACTGAAGTTTCTGTGTCAATTGTGCAACATAGTCAGCAGGAGAACCCGTAATAGACAAAGATGGTGTGTTGTTAGGTAACAGCATGTTGACAGGCATCCTGGCTTCATGACCATGTGTGAGGAAGAATGGTGTGAATCCTGTTGTAGAGTGTGGGTTGGTATTGTAAGCCAAAGCAACTTGGTTGAGGCAGTCATCCCATTCCCCAGACTGCTGAAGAAGTGTCTTGGCTAACTGATCAATAAGTGTCCTGTTGAACCTCTCAATCATGCCGTCACACTGAGGATGATATGGGCTGGTTCGTGTTTTCTGCACGCACAGCAGGTCACACAGATGTTTCATCAGGTCAGATTCAAACTGACGTCCCTGATCAGTGTGAAGCATTTCCGGAATACCATGCTCACAGATGAAGTTTTCAAACAGACATTTCGCTACTGTTATGGCGCGCTGGTCTGGAATGGCATAGAGGTTGACATACTTGGAGAAATAATCTTGGACAACAAGCACATACCTGTTGCCACGACTCGTGATGGGGAGCTCAAGTATGTCAGCTGCGACCTTTTGGAATGGCTCAGTAGCAACAATTGTTTTCATTGGAGCTCTCTGATAAGGTGTGGGACTCCGTCTGGCGTCACATGGAGTACATTGCTTGCACCACATCTTGATGTCACGTGACATAAAGGGCCAGTAGCACAGCTGTTGAGCACGTTTCAGGACCTTATCAGCAGATGAATGACCAGTTACAGGATTTCCATGCAGCATCTGAAGAACAGTGTCTTTCAAAGCATGAGGGACAATCAGTTGATGGAGCACTGATGTTGTGGATGGGTTGAAAACTTTACGGCAGAGCACACCATTATGAAAAGTAAGTCTGTGGAATTCTTGCCAAAATGCTTTCTCAACAAGTGTGCGTTTTTTCATGCGCCAGTATGGGGGTTTCTGTCCCTTAACTGTCCAGCTAATAACCTCTAACAGTACGGGGTCTCGCTGTTGTTCCTTTTTAAAATCCTCTTCAGGGAACTGCAGCACAAATGTGGAGGAGACAGACTGTTGAACACACTGTGAGGAGGTCGGAGGAGATTGTGGTCCAGTCAGGTTACAGCAAACTGGCTTTGTATCAGTACTGCAGAGGCTGTGATGTACAAAACTGACCGGACTAGACAGACTCACAGGACTCAGATTACAATGTCTCTTGTCAGAGTGCGGATTACCAAAAGCACTGGAGGAGGTGCTCTGCTCAGTTGGTCTGATGTCAGCAGGGCGACGTGACATTGCATCTGCATTGAGGTGACTGTGGCCATCCTTGTAAATTACAGTCCATTCAAAAGGATCAAGTTCAAGGGCCCAGCGTGCACAGCGACCAGTTCTGTCATTGTCAATGGGTATTTTCCTGAGACCCAGGAGAGGTTTGTGATCAGTTACAATAACAAAGGGCTGTTTGTAAAGGTAGTGGCGAAAATGTCGCACGGCCCAGACAATGGCCCAGAGTTCTCTGTCATATGTTGACCATTTTCTTTCTGCTTTTGTGAGAACATGACTAGCATAAGCAACCACTTTTTCTTGATCCCCTTGCCTCTGAGCAAGCACAGCACCAATTGCAGAGCCTGAAGCATCTGTGTAGAGGGAGAATGGCACAGTAAAGTCAGGGAAAGAAACCACTGGAGGGTTTGTGAGTGCATGTTTCAGATAAGTGAATGCATCCTGACATTGAGAAGTCCATTGGAAAGGTGCATTCTTCTCTGTGAGAGCATGTAGAGGAACACTGTGATGTGCAAAGCTTCGGATGAATTTGCGGTAATATGAACAAAGTCCCAGAAATGCTCTTACTTCTGTAGCTGACCGTGGAGTAGGCCAGTCTTGGACACTTTTCACATTCCGCGGGTCTGGCTGAATGCCGTCTTTGGATACAACATGACCCAGAAACTGTACTTGATCCCTGGCAAAACAGCATTTTGAGGGATTCAGCTTCAGGCCACTTGACTGGAATCTGGAGAGAATTTCTTCCAGGTGCTGGAGATGTTCACTGAAAGAGCGGCTGTAGATGAGGACATCATCCAAATACACTAGACATGTTCTCCATGGGAGGCCACGAAGTACCATTTCCATCAAACGCTGGCATGTGGCTGGAGCGTTGGTGAGACCCATTGGCATAACTTTAAAGTGATAAAGGCCACTACCTGTTGTGAATGCTGTTTTTTCACGGTCTTCCTCCTGCAGCTCGACTTGCCAATAGCCATGTTGTAGGTCCATTGTGGAGAACCAGGCAGAGCCCGACAAAGCATCCAGTGCGTCATCGACTCTCGGAAGAGGGTGGGAATCTTTGATTGTCACTGTATTAAGTTTTCTATAGTCCAGGCAGAAACGCCATGTGCCATTTTTCTTGCGCACCAAAACAACTGGCGCAGCCCAGGGACTGTAGCTTTCTTCAATGACATCTGCCTTTAACAGGTTGTCAACTTGAGTCTGTATTTCAGCTCTCTGTTCTGGTGTCACTCTGTAGGCTCTCTGTTTAATTGGTGTGTGCGGATTTGATGCTTGATGATGCTCGTGCGACCTCTGTCCTCTGAGTGTTTACTGAATACTGCTGAGTATTTCTGAAGCAGTGATTTCAGAGACTGAACTTGGGAAGGGGACAGGTCGCTGTCATTTATCTGGACAGGTGGAGCTATATCATGCACAGGGGAGGTTGCACACCCTGTCCCTTCCCCTGATATGATGTCAACAGATGAAACTGAATGAAACTCACCCAGGTGTTGACCTGAATGCAGCTCAACGTCATCTCGGGAGGGATTTAAGATTCGAACCACTGTAGTACCATTCTGAACCTCACTGAGAGAATGTGCCACAATGATGTCACACAATGGGTTGGGCATGAGAACACCATAATAGTCAGTTGGCATGGGAGAAGCAGGTGTAGCTGCCGACACACAGGCTGTGATGAGAGTTTCACTCATAGCTGGAATCTTAGTGGGCGCTAGCACAGATACATTACAGCAGGCGGCCACTTCATGTCCTTTGGGCAGGAGAGGAATTTTCATGTCCCAAAGTTGCAGCATTTTGTTGTTTATGTCAAGGAGGGCATGGTGTTTCCGTAGAAAATCAAACCCAAGAATGACTGGCTGGCAAGCACCTCTGAGAATTTCAAAGTCCTGTTGCCATACCTGATGTCCAAGTCTGATACCAATCGTTAACTTGCCTAAAATGTCCAGGCACTGTCCATCGACTGAGCGAGCTGGCAGAGACGAGGGTGTCATGGGGCGTTTTTTCAATGCTGGGTGAGAGTTACGAAAATCTTCGCTCACAATGGAAACAGTAGAACCAGAGTCAATTAAAGTGCACACTTCAATGCCCTCAACAATAGCCAAGATTGTAGAAGAGACAGAATCATCAGAGTGTGAGTCATTTTTGTCAGGCATTAACTTGGGAAAATCCTTTTGGGGCAGTGAGACAGTAGCTGATGTTTGCCCCTCAACAGCAGCTAATGGAAGTTTCCCTGACGGTTGGAATCAGAGTGCGAATATCGTTCAGGAGACTTGAAGCGAACACTACCTCTAGCATGTGGACTGGCATCCCTGTTTCCCTGTGGAGCAGGACTAGGGCTGCGTCTGTATCTGTTCGTATCATCCTTGTCATGGCGACCATACCTGGAGTACTGATAGGACTGGCGTGAGGGAGAGCGATGACGGTCACGTCTGTCATTGTCATGCCATTGACGGTCTCTCTGAGTAACAGGGGAAGGAGGACAACGGTCATAGCAGGACCCTGGATCACGACCATGATACTGCTCAGGTGAGTAATTGTCTCTGCGGTGTTGTCTGTTATAATAGGGTTGTGGAGAGACACTGCGTGCACTGTATCGAGTATCATCAGAGGAAAACCTTTCAGTTTGGGAGTCCAGACGCTGAGCTAGGTGGCTGTTTTTCCTTCTTAATAGGTGTACTTCACTTTGTAAACTGTTGACAGTAAGAGTCAGCTGCTCAACTGCATGCAGAAGCTTATCATCAGTAGATTTAGGACGAACCATAGCTACCTGCTCTGAAGCGTGAGAGTGTGGAGACCCTACAGTTGTCAGTTGGAGTGCTGCATGCGCCCTCTCACACCGGCTGGCGATACGCAGGGCATCCTCAAGATCCTCTGCACCCATCTCATGGACTTTTGACTGAAGATTTGGGTCCAAGCCAGCAACAAAGCGGCGAAATTTTTCACCTTCCAGTGCATTGTGGTCATAGTTTGGAAAGGCTTCTAATACAAGACGAGTGATGTCAGCACTGTACACATCCAAACTTTCACCTGGTCGACGAGGTCGAGCATTCACATGTGTCTGGAAGAATGGCAGGGAGTATATTGGTCCAAAAACGTCCCTGAGTTTCTCCTTTACTGAATCATAGTCCTTCTGGATAGAAGAAGGAAGGCTGTCCCAATACAGAAATGCAGCATCTGCTAGGCGAGTAGGGAGGACAGAAGCCATCACCGTATACAGATCTGTATCAGTTGAACTCATAGCCTGCACTGCCACTTCAAAACGTCGAGACCAACTTGTGAATGATTCAGTCCCATCTCCTTTAAAAGCAGGTGGAAGATCAATTTTTAGGGCACTGGAGACAGCACATGTGGCTAGAGAAACAGCACCTGTTGATGTAACGTTAGCATCGCGCCGTCGTCGCGTGGGAGAAGACTGCAGCCCAGTTTCACTTTCATCAGCCGACATGGTGACAAAATATCCAGTCCCAAAACTCACAAAAAGCACGTAAAGTGGAAAAATAAATAAGTAAACAAATACCGCAATAGTCCCTTAATATCTCCACAGTAGTTGTTAGTAAATCCACTGTTCACAAAGAGTGTAAAATCCAGATAGCGCAAAAAAATAAAAATGACCGCATCCACAGTTCGTAGGAATAATCCCACCGCTGCCACCAAATGTAACGTGAGGGTTCGTTATGTGGTGGTAGATCACTCTTTATAATAATGAACAGCAGAATGGAGACAGAAGACTTCAGTCAAGCGGCACTTTTACTGAACACCGTCACAACAACAACACTTCCTTCCACACGGCCTTTCACGTGACATCACTAACCAATCAGAAGCAAGGACTTAGACTGAGATAAACGTGAGTGAATCAGATAGGCAGATTCAGCAGAATATCCTTACTGCATTAAATATGTAAACACATAAAGGTGTAAATAATTAACTGACTAAACATTGTAAATATACTTCTAGTATATCAACTCAAATATAAATCATATTAAATTCTAAACATTACAACTTTCCAACATGAAATATGACCTCCACTTCTAAACCTTACAGACAGTATACCGTACACACAGCTTCAATGGAGGGACTGAGAGCTCTCGGACTAATTCTAAATTATCTTAAACTGTGCTCTGAAGATAAACTGAGGTCTTACGGGTTTGGAACAACATGAGGGTAAGTTATTAATGACATAATTTTGCTATCTGGGTGCACTAACCCTTTAAGGTCAAATACAGAGATTGAGTAAACTAAACATTAAGAATTAAAAATTAAATTTCAAAGAGAATGATTCTATCCATGTAACAATGGAGGAAGTTAAATATGTGACTTCAGCTTCATAAACACGGATGCATCTCTATATCACTTCCCCTTAGCTTAAGTGCCAGTTCAAATGAAAAATCATAACTGTGGGAGGCAGCTTTAGTGTTCATTCAAACCTAAATATTTTCGCATTTCACAAAACAGTTGGACCCATTAGATGACAGTCTGACAGCTGCTGTGAAATGGCAAACATATCAGTGAGGCGCTATGATGCTATTTTGGGCATTGGTTTGCACTGTTGTCTAAAACATGGCTGCTTACAGATATCTGACTTCCTGATTTCTGTTCATGACTCTGGTCCAACAAAAGATGTTAAACCTCTTTCAGTTTGTACATTAAGTCATTATCTATGACTGGTCATATTACATTTATTTATTCCCTTAATTACATCAAAAACAAGGAAACAATTTTAACATTATAAAAGCAAGGGAACAAATTAGTGCATACAAATTCTTAATCTGTGGCCATCATTATCTAAAATGAAGGAAATGAGTTTCAAAAACAAGGGAACAGATTCTTACTTTGTGGGAATTGATTCTTAATTTGTGTATAAATGTATTATTGTCTGCGTGATGTGTGGGTCTCTATAAGCTTCATCAGTGTTTTCTCAGGTAAAGATATCTCCAAGACTAAGCCAAGAATCAACAAAAGCATAATTAAAATACGATTTTAAATAAATTAAATATTTCACTGTACGAGAAACATAAGGTCGGAAATAAGATTAAATGTCGCCATCTAGTGGTTTTCAGTCAAAATGGACTGACAAGACTTGTAATTTGGTAACTCTGCAAGTAATACTTGAGTTATAAGTTATGTTTGTACTGGATATGTTTGAATTCAAATGTCTGCTTGCTAAATATAATACGAGAGGTGAGGTCAGTATTATAACTTCAGTGTCTGCTCATTTTCATGTGGAGCCACAGTCTTTTTTATTTCCATTAATATTGCTCACTTTAATTTTTTTAGACGGTATATGTTCTGTTGAACAATATCAAATTCAGAATTCACACAAAAAAGTTCAAAATACACACAAAAATATTAAGACAGCTTGGTTGCGGAAGTTTTCAATGAATATATTAAACCAATGCTAGAGAAGACAACAACTTTGGCTCAAAAGTAGAACTGCATACCCCTTTTTTTAACCATTTAAAGATATGACAGAGAATAGTAAGAGTCTGTAACATGATCAAAACTACTGCAAAGAAACTACAAACATGACAGGAAACAAGAACAGAATGGGACAAAATACAATTTAAAAGTCCCTGTGAAGTACAGCGGTAAAGTAAACCACAAGAAATACAAAACATGCGGCATGTAACAAAGGAAGCCATTTTGAGATCAAGTCTCATAACAACTTCCCCATGACACATAGCCAGTTTCATTTTAAGTGTCATCGGCTCAAATGGTGGATAGTTTCTCATTTGGTTGTTTGTACACCTCTGAATAAACTGTTTGACACAACCTGTGCATTGTGCTAAAGGTTTTTTGAAGTAGAAAAAAATCGTTCTTTAGATTAACAAGTAGTTCATCATACTTAGAAAAGTTCTTTTTTTTCAATAATGTCCTTTTATTTAGATGATATGTTTATGTTTGATATACTGTTAAAGATAACATGAAGATATATGTTTGAATAGTTTGGGAACCACTGATTTATAGATGGAAGCTTTGTGTTACTGAAACCAAAACATTAATACATACAAATATCCAATCATTACAGAAATAGATGTTCATGATATATCCTCCCATATTATTATGAATTATATTGAACATGATTAAAAAGAACTACACTGCATGAGAACACATGGTGTCTGCAAGCTTAGTGATGAACAGTAGTTTGAAGCTTACCTCGACTTGAGCATAGATTCTATTACCTTCTACTACCTCCTCCTGAGCACCTGTGAGGTTTAGAATGTACAGCAACATATCAGCATCAACACTTATCAAATAATATATATATATATATATATATATATATATATATATATATATATATATATGGCTGTTAATTACAAACTGCTCTAAACTGAGTTATTTTAGTATTATGAAACTTCTGCATCTGGGGCTTTCCTCATGCACAGTACAGCAGGTGTAGTGTAAACCAGTGGTTTTCAACCTTTGGTCGCGGTGGTATTGCAGGTGGGCGGCCAATTATTTTCCGTTCATTTCCAGTCCATTCTAGGGCTGTGAGATTAATAGAAATTGTCATAAAAACACGATTTGAGCCTGTGCTATTTCTAAATCGCTTTATAGCACGATTTTCCGCAGCCCTGACCTCCCGCAGTAGCCTATGCTATCCGATTCAATCAGAATGCATTGCGCCTAGCGCGAGAACAGAACAGACTGGACATATACCTAACTCCAGGTTCACACACTGTTTGTGATGCGCCTTTTTTCTGAGCCCATGTTAACGGATCAGAGCGTTCACACTGTACGCGGTAAAAGGCTAGAAATAAAAACGTGTGAAAATAATAAATATCTAACACATGAGCATAGAGAGAGCTGTGAGCGCACAGGACACAGTTTAGTGAGAGGAGACACGTTTTAAGTGCGCACACTCTCTGCGCAGAGCAGAGTGTATCTGAGCAAGCACGTCTGGTTTTGTGACAGAGCAAAGGAAATCTGCTTGCAAACAGAGAGATCCACGCTCGTGCATTATTTTAATGTGCTTTCGCGTTATATTTACTGTATGCGCTTTCGCTGCTGACCGCATACACATACTGTATACACACTGCAAACACCTGAGGCACCACTACAATTAATGAGCTCTATGAACAATGCATGGCAAAAAAGAAAAAAAAAACGTCCCTATACATGGGAATTATTTATTTTTTTATTTTTTTTTGCCATAAGTCTATACATTTTGTTACATCTTTACTATAGTGATAATTTTGACTTATTTCTGTTCTTGAGACGTTACAACTTTTTGATAAAGCTCTTATTGGTTTTCTTTTGGAAATATGTTTCAAATTAATCCTGAATGCATTTATGACTGTAAAATCATATCGGTGTGTGTCACAATCGCAATGTGTGTGGTTGTGTGGGCCACGAGTTGAAAAAGGTTGGGAACCACTGGTGTAAACCATTTCAAAAATGAAGACAATATTGTACAGTATTACAATTTAAAGTGAAAGTGACAGTGAAAGTGACAAAGTCATAATAATACGGGAGGATATATGTACAACTATTTCTGTAATGATTGGTTATTTGTATGTAATGTTTTGGTTTCAGTGGTCTCTTTTAGTTTACTAAAAGAGAAAAAAAATACCATGAATTTGTTTTCATCTTTCTTTTTTTATTTCTTTACAAAAGCAGTAAAGTACTTAATTGATTAAACTGATGAACACAGAGATCAGTTTTTCATAGAGAATGAGGCAACATGGACATACCTTTTTTATACTTGAAGTGCAGAAAGACTAAAAGACTCAAAATTCACAATGCCACCAAACAAACGACTGGCCACAGGAGAGATGACACACTCTGGACATTGTTTAATTCATTCTCTGGAAAATAAGACACAATAAAATTACAGTTGTCAGTTTAGTTGAGCTTGTTAGACTAGATTTATTAAACCAAAGTGAGCTATTTTGAGAGATGTTGATTTGTACTCTCAATGATTGAGTGTCTCTGTGTTTGGTCAGATACCTTCATAAATGCAGAGTTATTTGTTTATTTTGTCTTCATTCCAGCTGACACAGAACACTGCCCGCTGGTGCTGAATTGGGCTCCATCACATCTTTTTCTGTTTGCATGTTTAATCTGTGATTTGTATTCATTTGTTCAGGTGCAGGAGGATGCGAGGAGAGCTCGGGTTTGGTGTTGCTGTCCGTGAGACGTGGCTCTCTGATTGCCCTCCAAACACAGCTTGTCAATTTTCTGAATACTATATTTTATTGTAACAAATCAGTCAAGTCTCATAAAATACTTGAAATATTTCATTGAACAGTTTTGAAGTGAAACCAAAATAAATTTTTGGATAAATGTAAAAAAAAGCCTGGTAACCAAACATTAGGAATTAAAACTTTAATTTCAGGAGAATTTTACAACTGGCCATAAATTTAGTGATTTGTCACCGTAAGAAATCAGTAATCCAAGACATATTCACATTCACATAGTAAAATGATTAGATTTCGTACCTGTGATGTGCGTAGAAAGAACTAAGGTCAGCAGCAGCCTAAGCTCCATTGAAGCCAACGCTATCTCACGACCAATTCGTATGTATTTTACGAGGTGGCTTATTTGTACGAATTTGTACGACCTCACTCGTACGATTTTATACGACCCCAGTGACGGTTAGGTTTAGGGGCGGGGTTAGGTGTAGGTCATTCGTACAAATTCATACGAATTGTGCAAATCGTAAAATACGTACGATTTGGCAACAATCGTATGAATTTGTACGAGTGTGGTCGTACGAATTCGTACGAATAAGCCACCTTGTGAAAAATGTACGAATTGCCGTGAGATCGGGTTGTTGAAGCTCACAAAAAAGCCTGATACGGGTCTTTCACTGAAGGAAGTAAACATGAACCAATGTGATTTATTACTACAGCTAGTCAGACACTACTGCTTCACCTGACAATGACTAATCATGAGTGTAAAAGTATAGGCAATGTTTAAGTAAATATAGCTGACTTTTGAGCTCATGTGAAATTCCACCCTAAAGAGTCACAAAGTCAAAATGGAGAAGAGCTGCATAACAAAATCAAACAAAATGAAATAACTTTAACATTGTACTAGGTAAATGAAAATGTTTTTGTTCCAGAGGGTCTATGCGTAGTGTTCCACTTCATTATTGTCACGATCATTACATGGAGTGCCCATGAACTTTTGTAGAGGGCACTCCAATCAGGACTATTCCACACTCACCACCAGATGTCACTTGGACTCTAGCACCTCTTATCTGTTGCACCACACCCTAACTACATTTTCTATTAGTCTCTGCATCACAATCACCCTGCCACACCTGCACATCATTCCTCAATCAATCTCCTTGCCACACCTGAACCTCATTTACACACACATATAAGCAGCACACTCACTCTCACTCACTGCGAAGTCTTGTTTAGCCAGTCTGACATTTCTGAGCGTTTCTCTTCTGTACCTGACCTTGGATTGTTTATACCAACTCTGATTCTCTGCTGCCTGCCCCCGACATCTGCTTGTTCCTGTTATCGATTCTGATTATCCCCACATACCTGACGCCGTTACTGATCATTGCCTGTCTGACCATTCTCATTAAAAGTTCTGCACATGGATCCGAATCTCTCTGTCTCATCATTACAATTATTCACCCCTCGTCTCATTTCTTTTTAACACCTATCTACATCCTGTTTGTAGTCAAGTCACTTCACAAAACATCTCCATGTTAAGGACCCCAAATTCAAGTACTGTACTTGTATTCAAGTATTTGTACACAGCTTCAAAATCATGAATATGCTTATAAAATAAAACGCTATAACAGTGAGCAGCTTCAGCATTCATTCACGACAATTATATCAGACCTACATTTTTACATATTTAAGCAGTTCTATTTATAGCTATATGTATACATAATAGATCTATCATTATTTTAAGTGTGAACTCTATCTAGTTTTATTCTGCTAACAGTTCAAGTCCAGGAATCCTTCTGGTGACTAACTAACAGTTGTTGTGAAATGGCAGACACATCAGTGCAGTTGTATGATAGTCTACTATTATAGCACCGGATCGCCCTACTGCCTAAAACATAGACAACAAAAGGATAAACCCGACTTCCTGTGTAAATCCTGTGACCCATGACTGGTTCAAACTTACAGAATTGTTTTCTTTAGTTAAACCTGGTATGCACATTAAGTCATGGTTTCCAACGACAAAAAACACATTTCAAATTCATCTGAGAAGATTTAAATTTAATCTAACAAAGACAGCAGATGAAACTCACATATAACACATCTAGTCTTTTGTATTCATCAAAAAGACAAAAACATATATACAGAAACACTGAAAATGAATACAAATTATGTAAAAAAAATTATGTTTTGAATATGCAGTAGATTGGCTAATACAGAAAAAAAATTAATACAGAAAAAAAAGTAAACATAAAAGAAAGAGTGAGTGTAAGTTGAATGTGTGAGGCTTCTGGGTCCTTATCTTCCAGTTATTTTTATATATTTTTCCTTTCTTTTTTTCTCTACAGCTCATGAAGATGCTTAATATTTGACATTTCAAGCTGGTTGTTTTCCTCATTATTTTAATGTACTGTCACAAACACATCGGTTTGTCTCGCAAATAGTTTACAGTTTAATGCACTTGAGCCGTAAGTCTCGCACATTCAAAGAAAAGAGTTTACTTACAAAAGAAATTGGATTACATGCTTCAGAGAATTCATAAAACCCCACTTAAGCAAATACTGTATGTTGTTAACAAAAAAAACACGATATGAATAACTTAATATATGAATATTTTATCAATAAAATTCTATTTAAAAAATAAACATAAACATTTACAGTGCATTGTATTTGTAATTTTTCTGCTGTTTGGCTATTAAAGTGACTTATGAACCAAACTCTTGTTTCACTATCATTTCACTTGGTTTATCAGCTACAAATCAGGAATGTTTCAAAGAGTCTGTGTGCTGTTGACTCGATACTGTCTTGTATCGATTCTGTTCAATATGAGGAAAATACTTTAAGTATTTAATTGAGTATTTAATTACTATCATAGAGAAGATCCCACTCAAAAGAATGACTTTGCTTTAGAAAGTAAGGTCCCCAGAACACACGTGACAAGTACCTATCTGAATTTGAAGTACTTAGCTAAAATAAAAAAAACCATATTTAAATATCCTCCAAAAATATGAGTTACCCAGACAATTTACTCAAGTAAATGTAATTCGTTACTACCCACCTCTGATACTAAATTCTAGTATGTGCATACACTATTTTTTAGGCCTCATGAACAAGCTGTGTATGCTGCATTGATAAAATCTGCTGTATTTATATAAAAAATGGCTGTTTGCTACTTTGTTTTTATAATTGAGTGAAATGCTATTGTACTACTTTATATGATTGAGACAATGATTAAATTATTTATTATTATTAGATTTTTGTCCTTAAGTTGAATATATGTTTCATTGTCATATTTTGTTATGCTTTGTGTGTTCTGCATCATGTGTCCAGCCCATCATCTTGATATTTCAAATTAATATTTAAAATAACAATTAAATCATATCTATATAAATACATTGTGTTCAATAGCTAGGTGTGGGATCAAAAACATGCAAACAAAAAAACTGCATCCACATATCACAGTTTTCTCCAATGAGAAAAAATACATGTGCAAGTTTCTCTAAAAACACAGGGTTTACATAAAATCTTTTACATGTTTATAATTTGAAAGCAAACAAATAACCCTGTTAAGGAAAGGGACATTGCAACTTTCAGAAAATAATTTGCATAATTATCTAAAACAAAAATTGTGGGAGCTCAACTAATATATAGAACTGTCTACTACTGTATTTATGACATGACATAAAGCCAATGAGAAATTAAGAACAAAATGTGTGAGTATTCAGAGGGTTGAAAGGCACTCTATGGTCATATATACCCATGTGGTTTAGTAAGAACAGATTATATCTAATTTTTTTTATTTATTGGCTGACTGTTAATGCCAAACTTCTCTAAACTGAGTTTCTTTTGTATTATGTTCTTCGGCATCTGAGGCTTTCCTCATGTACTCAGTTGAAAACAGAAGTAGTGTAAACCATTTATGTTAGAAATGAAGATAATGATTACATTTTTGGTAATCCTGTGTTTTATTTGTTTTGCTTTTAATACTTATTCTCAGGATTATAGAATGATTGTTCATTCTTCATTTTTTGGCACCAGCAAAGAACAAATATTTTTCTGTCCTCGTTGTTACAAAACATTGTGAGATTTAAACCTGAACAGGTTGAGTTGTGTCGAGTTGAATATAGATCAAAAATAAGGTCTAATCTAAAAAAAAAAGTACTGTATTTTAATATGAACAGTGTTCTTAAATATATTTTATTGTTGGTTAATAACTGGTTGGTACTAAGGATGTTTAAATGATCTCATCAGAGGATATTTTGTAGAGACAAGAATTATTAAAAGTGGAAGAACACAGTATTCTTAAGTATTATAGTTAACTAAAACTGAAGAAATATCAACATCATTCTTTTTTATTATTTTACAAAAGCAGTAAAGTACTTAATTGATCAACTTGATGAACACATAGATCAGTTTTTATAGAGAATGTATGTGAGCCAATATGGACATACCTTTTTTATACTTGAAGCACACAGCGGCTGAAACACATAAAAGCAAAATGCACCCTGCCACCAAACCAACTGCTATACCCAGACGAGATGAATCACTCTTTGAGATTTCATCTGGAAAATGAGAAGTTTATAATTAAAAACTACAGTTGACAGTTCAGTTTTTCTGAGTTCACTTTACAGCAGTTAGACTGGATTCATTAAACCAAAATGAGATATTTGATTTGACAGTTAATTTTAATATGTGTGTGTGGGGGGGGGGGGGGGGGTACTTTTACCTCCACAGAGTTGTGTGATGTTTGTTCTGTCTTGTTTCCAGCTGACAGGGTTGCTATGGTTACAGATGATGGATTCCTCACTGCAGTCCAGGATGAGAGTGTTGATCTGTGATGTCACTTCCTGTGGAGAGCATCTGTTGTTCTGATAGCTGGAGTTAATCATGAGCTCATGAGCTCTGCATGTGAAGTTCACAGTACAGGAGTCACTGCTGGACCAGTTTGAGTTCACAGTCAGGACAGGAGCCTTCACAGCATCTGACAGATTATATATTCCACAAACATACATCAGAATAGTTGATCAACTGTGTTTAAAAAATCCTCAAACATCATCAAACTTAATCATATTCAGAGTTTCTGTTTGTATTAATTTGATTGTGTATTAAGAAGTTGCCTGTAGTTTTGGTTTCTGATGAATCACAACAGTGCTTTTGTCTTTAATCTGATAGGGCTAGACTAATACCAAACTTGTATTTTACCACATATAATATCTTTAAATCATGATTGGAAAATGTGATTAATTTCACCACTTGTGCTATATAATACCACACAGAGTAAAACATCAACATAATTAAGTTTTTTTTTTTTTAATGAGCTGAACACACGAAGCAAATTCACACTCACCTATAACAGATACTCTGTATGAGACCAAATCTTTGTTTATTGATCCAATTGTTCTTGCTGTGTAGAGTCCACTGTCGTTCTTCTGCATGTTCTTCAGAGTCAGAGAGAAGGTTACATCATTGAAAACCACTCTGTCCTTGTAGGAATCATAAGGTTTTACTCTTTTGGAATCACTGTTATATCTAACTATACTCTCTGATTTATTATTCGTCCAGGCTAAAAGATCAAACTCTGGTTTTTCTTGTGTCTGTATATCCAGTTGAACAGAATCTCCTGTCTGCACAAACACAGAGATCTCAGCACTGAACCCTGAGGAGAGAGAAAGATACTTGTTTTCTGAATGCAGCTGGTGAACTGAACACACAAGACCATTGTACTTTTATTTATTTATTTATTAAATAAAAAAGGTTTTAAACAGCTGTTTAGTAACTTAAAAAAAGAAAAAAATCAAAATAATTTAAAGGAGTGTGTATGAGTATGTTTCTTTCAGAACATTTTTACAAATTAAAAACTGATAATCATCAAACTGAGAGTAGACTAAATTATTGCATAAAGTAGCATAGAGTATTTCAGTAAATGCTCAGTGAAATCTGAACCATGCCTTTGGTGGTCCTCACTGTCACAGTAACCATTAATAATCAATCATTTGTATAATAAACACACCTGTTTGGGAGGTCTGAAGAAAAATAAGTAATAAGACTAGTTGATTCACTGACATCCTCCTAAAAAAGTAGTACACAATGGAGTCAGCACTGCAGCTCAGTCTTAGAGTGTATTGATCAGATGATGATGTGGTCTTCTTGAGAACAGCTGCTTCTATGAAGCTTATGGTAATGTTACTTCCATTACATGTAAAGATACAGGGTTCATGATGGACCAGTTTGAGTTTACAGTCAGGACAGGGGCTTCTACTTCATCTGAAACACACATGTATTAAAACGTTTAAGGTCAAATACACAGATTGAGTAAACTAAACATTAAGAATAAAAAATTACATTTCAAGGCAAGACATTTTTATTTATAGAACCCCTTAAACACATACAACAATACATTGAACTTGACACGGTGTTCAACTGGCAACCAGTGAAGCGAGCAAGAATAGGTGAAATATGTTCCCTCTTTCGAGTCCCAGGAAGAAGCCTGGCGGGAGCTTTTGTACCATTTGTAGGTGGGATAAGGAAGACTTAGCTAGCCCAAGGTACAGCGAGTTACAATAATCCAGCCTGGCTGAAATAAAGGCATGAATCACTGTCTCCAAATATGAGAATAAAACTGTCCTTCACTTAAGTGATTGTCACCAAAATAAATTATTAATTAAATATGTATTATAGGTTTTTGTACCTTTGTTGTACAATTTTTCAGTTTTATTTTAGAGGTGATTGTTACTTCCCAGCATGTTTTGCATATGGCTGGATATGGAGAGTACATTTTTTAATAAAAGTATTGTAAAAATCCAATAAGGAGCACAAACACAAATGACAGCTATCATTAATTCAGGTAATATAAGTTAATGTTGTATTAGTTATATGATCAGACTCTTTTCACATTTCCTATTTACAAGATACACACACGAGATATGTCTCAGTAAGCAGCTATGCTGTAAATACATGCTTTATGATATTATGTCAATTGTGAGTTTGGTGATCAGAACTGCCAAAAAGTTTGATTATGACCGTCACACACTTGAACAAACCTCACCACACCTATAAATGATGACATTTATTATTGTGAAAATAAAAGGTATGAGAAACAACTGTCACATTTGGAAAGGTTCATCTCCATACTCTAACAAAATTACTAACAGATAATAGCACTAGTGCTTTTAAAAATAGAAAGTAAAAATCAAGGTTTTAAACAGCTTGTTTAGTAACTTAAAAAAGAAAAACATCAAAATAACTTAAAGGAGTGTATAGGAGTATGTTTCTTTCAGAACATTTTTACAAATTAAAAACTGATAATCATCAAAAACTTTTTTTTTTTTTTTTTACCTGTTTTGGAGGTCCGAAGAAAAAGAAGTAATAAGAGTAGTTGATTCACTGACATCCTCCTAAAATAGAAACAAAACTTAATAACCTCTTAACTGTTACTCACATTTTTGAACATAGACTTGAAAGTGCACCCAAACCAATTTTTTTATAATTCATGACTGAAAACATTTAGTAACATGATTTTGATGTACCATTTTCATTCTAATGCAATGTTTTAAAGGATGAATTTTGAGATTTTTAATTTTCAAGTGATATATAATCTCTGATGATTTCTAAAGTGTGATAGAGAAAAAGGCAACAAAGAAGACTTTTTTTGGACAAAGTTCAGTGCTCTATTGTCATAAATTAATCTATTACTTTCCCTAAATAATTTTTAACAACAAATATATCTATTTAAGAGTCTTAGATCTTTTTAACGAAATATAGTTTGTTATGATTAGATTAGGATTTAATTGTAATATAGTGAAGTAAACGTAGATGGACCACCGAGGGGCTGGGTAACAGTTATAACAGTTAACAGGTTAAAAAGAAACAAAACTCAAAATGACTGCCGCCACATTGACTTCCTAGTAGACTGACGGAACTGCTCTGATAGAAAAAAAAAAAAACAAGTTCCTGCTGAACCTTCAGAGGTTCTAGCTTTTAATCAGACACAAAACAATGGGAACTCAAGTGTAGAAACACATTGCAGTAACATCTCTCTATGTCATTATTAATGTGCAGGTGTTTGCATGTATTGTACCACACCAAACTAAAAGTGTTTAATTAACTTTTACACAACTTTTAAAGAAAAAGAGTGTTGCATACAACAACTTCACACTTCAACTTCCTTCCTTTCTCACAGCAAAAGCACAGGAATAATCTGAAAATCTGAATCCACTTCTGAATTCAGCAAAATACACTTTGACACTTTTTACACACTGCACATTTTGGCACAGATATTAAATTGCATACAGAACCACAAATGACAAAGGGCTACAAAGAGGCACCTCTGTTCCTTGGAAACGGTGAGATGTCACAAGAATCACATTTAGCTAGCTCTGACTGTGGCGGAAACATAAGCATTGAAAAAACTGAACCAAACTT
This sequence comes from Carassius gibelio, assembly GCF_023724105.1. NCBI lineage: Eukaryota > Metazoa > Chordata > Actinopteri > Cypriniformes > Cyprinidae > Carassius > Carassius gibelio. Next base: position 14,625,849 of record NC_068405.1, on the reverse strand, counting down.
TCCGGTGCTCAGTCAGTTGAGACACTTCCTACTCCCCCTCAGCAGTGTGTGTGAGTTTACCACTTCACTAAAGAAACAAACGTTGATCAGAACGACTGAAGGATGAGGAATGGGAATATCCTCATAACCTTATTTAGATGAAAACAGAAACTACTCTCTAAACAAGTGGTATGTTATCACACCAAAGGCACACTGTTAAAAATGTATTGTATTTTTACAGGAAACTCCTGGCAACTAATTGCCGAGAATTTACAGCAAGAAACATACAAGAAATATACTGTTGATTTAATACAATAAAATTCTGTGTTTATACAGCTGTATTGCTGTGATTACAGTAGCATTAGTACAATAAAATGTTGTATTTTGTATTGTTGTCGTACAATCCTCAACAGTGGTGACAATCTCGAAAAATGAATTACAGCAATGCATGCTGGGAGCCATGAACATGTTTTGTATGCTAGCATGAAATATGTCACCATTGTTGTGTTTAATACGCCAAATGTTGATGTCTGTGAGTGTATAAATAACTTAAAACATGTTTCTAACAAAAAGTTAGCAAAGACAATATTTATTCACTGTTAAACATCAGTGTACAAACCACAACAGGGTTTCAAATTATTTATTTTTATGTTAGTTGGGTCACTTAAACCATTTAAGTGCAGTCAGTTGGTCGTTATTAAAACAGACTTGTTGATTTGCTTTATATATGCAGAAATGTTTTCTGAAAACAACTAGAACTGCTGCAGAAAAAAAAGTATCGCAGCAAAAGTTGAGGGTCTAGAGCACAACTGAAGCAAACCCTGATCTCTATGATCGTGATCTCAAAAATATTTTTTAATTAAGACATCAACATCTTAACCTCTGTGAATTCTCAATAAGAACTTCTGTAGATGAATGGCAGAAATAAAAATCATTCTGGTTAGTATTACAAGTGAAGCTGGTAATGCTGTTTGTGTTAGCATCAAGTTAGCATCTTTAAACATTCGCTCACTAAAAAATAAATAATTTCTAATCAATGACTTTATAACCACAAACAATCTGGATTTTATGTTTCTAAACGGAACATGGCTTGAAGACAGCTGCAATGCAACAGTCCTTAATGAAGCAGCCCCTCCTAACTTCACTTCCGTGAGTGTTTGCAGGACTGTTAGGAGAGGTGGGGGTGTAGCTGCTCTATTTAAAGATGTATATCAATGCAAGCAAGTGTCATTTGGTCAGTACTTGTCTTTTGAATACCTATAGGGATTGTGCTGAAAGGTGCTCCACGCATTCTGTTTATTATTATTTACAGGCCTCCAAAATACTCTCCAGCCTTTGTTGAAGAGGTCACAGAAATGTTATCAATGATTTCCTCAGAGTTTGACTGTTTTGCTATTGCAGTGGATTTTAATATTCACATAGATAATGCAGAAAACAAAACTACAAAAGAAATGATAACGGTTCTTAACACTTTTGACTTGACTCAGCATGTGCATGGACCCACACACAAAGGTGGACACACTCTAGACTTAATCATCAGTAGGGGTCTTAACATTTCATCCATTGTTACTAAGGACATAGCACTATCTGATCACTTCTGTATTTTCTTTTATATTTTGATGTCTGCTACAACTGAATCTAGATCGGTCTCTCTCAGAAGGAGATGCATTAACGAGAACACAAGTGAGGCTATATCTTTAACACCAAGCATTTCTGCAGACTCTGTTGATACTCTCCTTGATTCATTTAACTCAAAAGTGAAGAATGTTATTGATGATATTGCTCCAATAATAGTCAATAAGAAAACAAACAGACGTAAATCAGTTTGGAGAAGATCAACAGCAGTTCAGACTATGAAAAGACAATGCAGCGGCTGTCTTTGAGTTTCATTGCGTTTAAATAAATGAACACAGCTGCTAATTAGTCTGATTAAACTCTATCTGTCACCTGACGTGCCATAGACCTTCAATCCGTTTTATATCATTATTAATTTCAGGATTAATGATGTAAGTTGTATTTGTAGTAAAATCATGGTAATCACGACACTTACAATAGTAATAAATGAAATGTGAAGTTAAAACACAGTAAACAGGACATTAGTAACTGTAGTTTTACTATGGTATATTAATAATCAATACAACAATACAATAATCACCAAACCAGCTATGTTTGTATCACTGTAATGTTAGTGTTTTTATGTGCTTTTATATGACAGATATCACAGTAATCATATGTTCTGTACCATGCTTTTAATACCTTTTAATGTAAATCCCCCCCCCCCAAAAAAATCAAATTAAAAATAAATAATAAAACATGTATTTTTCCATTTTGCAGTTCATTCATATCAGTTTATATTTATATATATATTTATATATATTTATTATATCTAAATATTTTGCTAACAGATCATTATTAACATTCTGTATATAATTCAATTTTATTTACTCTCCCCTTTTTATTATTTTTATTTTTATTTTTAGCTGAAAAGACGTAAAGGCAGTCAGCCCAGTGGTGTTTCTGGAGAGGGATTCCTTCAGAAATGGAGAAGACAGAAAGCTGCGGAGGCAGATATTTGCAGCAGTATGTGATAGTTTGTCCCTTTTATCAAACATTCCTGCTGTTATAATTTGTACAGCATTTGTTGTTTCTTAAACTGTTGCACTGTCCAAATACCCACACTTGCCATCTTTGCACTTGACCACTTGATTACTTATTTGAAGTCTTTCCTGTATTTGGCCTAGTGTTCGAGTGAGCATGATGACCACAAGTGTGTGTCGAACTTTTCATGACCTGATGACTGTGTTTCCCAATCCTGATCCTGGAGAACCCCAGCACTGCACGGTTTTGGCGTCTCTCTTATCTGCCTTGGAGTCTTCACTGATGAGCTGATGAGTTGAATCAGGTGTGTTTGATCAGGGAGACATCTCAAATGTGCAGTGTTTGGGTTCTCCAGGACCAGGATTGGGAGCCACTGCCTTATGGGACACTTATGTGTTTACAGAGATTTTTAATATCTAATTATCAATATTTCACATACTGTACATTGGACAGCTTTCCATGACCTCTTGTGAGATCTCGGCAAAAAGTCTGACGATTTATTCCAAAACATGATGCATGATGGGATACACTAAGCTTTGTATAGCTCTCCGGAGCATTATTGGAGAGGTTTAGTGTGTGTTAAGGACGCTGTGCTTGGGCATTATTAAGACCGGGGACAGTCTCGTTCACACACTGTCACGTACACACACTCTCAAGTGGCCAAGACTGCAAGTGTGGGTATCTGGACAGGGTCAAAGTCTTAAAAATGATCCCTAAACACAGTCGCACATCACAGTCTTAATAATCCAGTTTAACACTTGTATGATATTGTACAAGCCCCAGGACGGTCTCATCTGACACTATCAAAAGAATTCATATGACTATAGCTTGCTATTAATTACTTGTATTCAATAATGGATGCATTTAACATTTAATTATACAGCATCTTTACAGAGGTGTAATGTACAAGTTGCACGTACTTAATAATATTTTCTTCTTTCTGTCTTACAGGATTTTTTGCAGATAATCCTAATGCTGTTCTTCTTTTTCAGGTCTAAAATATCAAGCTCAACAGCTCACTCAAGAGCCAACCCTCACAAACCTTCCTAAAAACTAAAAGAGCTATTACTGAGTCTCAGGGAATCTTGCCATGATCAGCTCTTCCCAGGTACATTTGTTTAGAATATTTTTTTTAATCAACATTTACTAATCAAATGCTCTGGTCTGAATCTTACTTTAAATTAACTTAATTATGTTTAATGAGCAATATTAATTGCACACAGAGTAAGTAGAGATTATCTTGTTTCACAGAAGAGAAGGAAGACCAAGGAAATGATTTGCTCTGGATGAGAAATGAAGATGGCCATCTTGTGCTCAAACAAACAGAAGTCCTCTGGTATGTGTGTGTTGAAGCAATGCTGTGTTATACAACATTTTATGATGATCTCTCACAGAACTGGTCATGTCAGCCTTGATTTCTTTTTTTACTATTACCATTACAGTATGTTAGCAAAGTGTGACTGGACATTTTATGTTTTTAAAAACACACCACCTGTTTTAAGAGTAGACAAGTATCATGAAATTGGTTTAGCTGATATAAACACCAATTGACATTATTTAATTGTTTTGTAAATGTTATGTTATAAATTTTGAATTGATAGTTGATTGGTTTGAAGCCAGGTCTTACACTGCACAGACTAAAACACATTTGTGAGAGAAGTCAGGAACTTTGGAGAAAGATTCTAGAGGAAGAAAACACATTTACTGCAACAACAGATGAATTCTAGAGTCTCTGAGAACTACACATGCTAATGTCTCATGAGCAAGACCTTTGCCTCTGTAACTTTTTCTTAATTCTTGCAGAATGACATATTTATTGCAGTATTTTAATTTGTACAGATGATCTCATCAGCCAAATGAGGGGTTTTGACCAAGTGATGCTCTTGAAAGGAGTGAAAGAAGAGGATGTGGTAAATTCTCTTCAGAGAAAAAGCTTCTCAAAAGGTCTCAAAACAGCTTGAAGAATGGTAAGTGTACAGTACTACAAGGGTCATAGTTGCTCACACTGCTAAAATCACACAGAACATAAGCTGAGCTCTCTGTCCATTAAACAACTTCATCTGGATTGCTTGTTTCACTTTGACCAGGTCTGGGATCTTAGGACTGAGAAATCCTCTGACTGAGATAAGCTACACCACATCAGTGCTGGATATCAACCACAAACTGTTTCCAGACACGAGAGAAGAAGAACACGATGGGGAGATGAAACCAGTTTAGATGTGATGATGGGAATCATTATTTTGTGGAACAGTATCACATGTCTTATATGTATCACATGATCTGTATCACAGTTGACTGAATGGGACTGTGTGACTTTTAAGGACATTTCATCACTCATCTGTGTGAACTGATTTATATATGAGGTTAATGTATTTTTGATGATAATTATTTTCATTGAATCTTATTTGTCTTGATGCTACTTTATCAACTTTATAGTCTATGCTTCAATAAAATGAAAATGGTGAATATTGTGTTCTGAAGATTCTTGGTAAATACATAATTTTACTAGGTAGGCTCATATGTGTTTATTTTAGACTTGGAAAAACAACATATTAATCATTGGGATTATTTTTTATTTAAGACATAAACATTTTCGATCGGATTAATAACATCTGGGACATCAGTACACCAGAAAGTAATTTTTTTATATTTTAGTAACATTTAGCACATTTTTTAGTGAAATAAAGGGAGTTACGAGATTAATTATTCTGCATTACAAGATGGTGCCATGGGCTTTATTGTTACAAACACTTGAGGGATAACTGAGAATGTAGCAGGAATGATCAACGTGGATCTTGTACTGTATTCAAACCAAGAGCACACACATTACTGATGTCCAGCACCTGAGGAGCAAGATACTGGGGTGAGGAGGACATTTTTACACTGATTTTTGCTAAATAGTTATATATATATAAATTAATATTCTTAGCACTGCATGAATTTGTCCTTGTGTAATAGTGAAGTATCACAATGTGTATACATTGTCCTTGATTACTGCTTTACAGGTGGGGAATAGATAAAGGCAAGTTGTTGCAGGTTCATCCATTATATTTCTTGCCATTTACTTCAAAAATCAAAGAAATAATCTATTATTTTCATTATTAAATCATTTCTTCCTAATTTTTCAATGTTTCATCAGATGGCCTCACAATGTCCTGTCAAAAGGTTTAATAGTCATGATGAATAGAATAGAAAACAGAGGACTGTGAAAACTGTCAGATATAAATGTGACTCAGCTCAGTTTGTTGTCCATGATGAGGAGAATACATATATGTAGGTTTTACTGCCCTTCTACCCCCAGGGGCCCAGTAGCACCCCCCGGAAGAGCCCAAAACTGTACAATTCAAATGGCTGTAAATCTGAGTCCTATTAACATATCAAAGAGAAAATGGGCAGGATTATTACTTATGCTATGCTGATAAAATAATGTTGAGCTCAGTTTTCAGAAATAAATGGAAAGCTGACATAAAGGCATTTTAAATATTGCTCACTGTAAAATACCACATTTCAGCCTGCCTCTCAAATATATCATAGAGGTTTGCACAATAAACATATTTAGATATCCAGTTTTCCTTAAAATAAATAATTTATTTCGTTTCGTTAATAAAAAGTTTTAAACTACATTACCCCCAAGCCTCCGTCGTTCTATCTATGGAAAGGCAACACTAGGGGGCTGTTTTTTGTAGTTCATTGAAGTTATGCTTAGGTTAGGATTAGGATCTCGCTAAAGATGTCATTTTTCTCAAGATAGCAACACTTCATTGTTGACTTAATATATTACTAATGTGATGATAGCAGCAAAACATACTTTTTAACATGATGCGCTGTTTAATATGGGTTAAAAGATAGTCCAACCACAGACTGTCCTGAAAATTCATAGCCAATGAGATCAAAGCTGAGCAGTAGCGTCACACTTCCTTATCCATGTATGACCGACGTCTTTCGTTTTTCGGCTGAAGGGATAGATTCGGTTAACAATAGATTAAGCTTGCTACTTATTCGATTCTGTTTTATTAACGTCTTCACCTTCCTCCGTTGTTCAGCTTGACAAACATTGGGCAATATTGATGTGCACATGCCCAGCAGTCGCAGTTGTATCCAACAGACAGATTCCTCTATTATAAATATAAGACACATTTTTAAGATTTGTATTTTTTTTTTGACCAAAGACAAATATATTTACTAATCAAATGACGTGCTTCTAAAATTTACATTGTATATTACATTGTGTTTTAAAGTTAAAATTGTTCACATTTGTGTTTCTGTGATTTACCATTCTCTACCATTTGAACTCTAAGAATAAAAACTGAAATTATAAATGAATGAATGAACAAATAAATACATAAAGCATAATAAACATGCATATTTTTGTAAGGATCTTCCATTATTTATTTATATGTCAAACTCATTTAAAGACAACATGCCCAAATTACTACACTGCATCCTCTGTCACCAAGCTCGTTTTTGCCACCATAAAGAATAAAAAGCCAGTTATGTTGTAAACATTAACTATTTTCAGTATGCAAATGAAAATGCTTTTATTAAAAAACAAAACAGTAAATACAGTATGTCTTTCAGAGAACACTGGAAAAAGTGTTGTGACCAAAATGTTATACAACACAATGTAAATGTTTCAAACTCACAAAAAAACACCATGAAGACATGCATGTCAAGTGTGCAATATATTTTTAAAATGGAGCGCTATTTTTAACTATTGTTTTCATCACTGGTTCTGTAATGTATTCATTATGAGCTTATAATTAAAACAAAGTTACATCTTCTGCAAAAATCAAACCACTGCAAAGTCTAATCACTGATCCAGGGACCATATCTGTGTGTGTGGGTGACAAAGAGTTAACGAGGTGAGTCCTTGTGCATGATGGAGAATTACAGCGTTATCCTCAAACAATCCTGTAAGACAGAAAGGAAGGAAATATTAAATTACATTCAACTTATACATTACACTGTGTTTTGTTTAGACCATAAAAGCAGCCTCTGTAAAGATGCTGTATAATTAAATGTTAAATGCATGCATTATTGAATACAAGTAATTAATAGCAAGCTATAGTCATATGAATTCTTTTGATAGTGTCAGATGAGACCGTCCTGGGGCTTGTACAATATCATACAAGTGTTAAACTGGATTATTAAGACTGTGATGTGCGACTGTGTTTAGGGATCATTTTTAAGACTTTGACCCTGTCCAGATACCCACACTTGCAGTCTTGGCCACTTGAGAGTGTGTGTACGTGACAGTGTGTGAACGAGACTGTCCCCGGTCTTAATAATGCCAAAGCACAGTGTCCTTAACACACACTAAACCTCTCCAATAATGCTCCGGAGAGCTATACAAAGCTTAGTGTATCCCATCATGCATCATGTTTTGGAATAAATCGTCAGACTTTTTGCCGAGATCTCACAAGAGGTCATGGGAAGCTGTCCAATGTACAGTATGTGAAATATTGATAATTAGATATTAAAAATCTCTGTAAACACATAAGTGTCCCATAAGGCAGTGGCTCCCAATCCTGGTCCTGGAGAACCCAAACACTGCACATTTGAGATGTCTCCCTGATCAAACACACCTGATTCAACTCATCAGCTCATCAGTGAAGACTCCAAGGCAGATAAGAGAGACGCCAAAACCGTGCAGTGCTGGGGTTCTCCAGGATCAGGATTGGGAAACACAGTCATCAGGTCATGAAAAGTTCGACACACACTTGTGGTCATCATGCTCACTCGAACACTAGGCCAAATACAGGAAAGACTTCAAATAAGTAATCAAGTGGTCAAGTGCAAAGATGGCAAGTGTGGGTATTTGGACAGTGCAACAGTTTAAGAAACAACAAATGCTGTACAAATTATAACAGCAGGAATGTTTGATAAAAGGGACAAACTATCACATACTGCTGCAAATATCTGCCTCCGCAGCTTTCTGTCTTCTCCATTTCTGAAGGAATCCCTCTCCAGAAACACCACTGGGCTGACTGCCTTTACGTCTTTTCAGCTAAAAAATAAAAATAAAAATAATAAAAAGGGGAGAGTAAATAAAATTGAATTATATAAAGAATGTTAATAATGATCTGTGAGCAAAATATTTAGATATAATAAATATATATAAATATATATATATAAATATAAACTGATATGAATGAACTGCAAAATGGAAAAATGCATGTTTTATTATTTATTTTTAATTTGATTTTTTTTTGGGGGGGGGGATTTACATTAAAAGGTATTAAAAGCATGGTACAGAACATATGATTACTGTGATATCTGTCATATAAAAGCACATAAAAACACTAACATTACAGTGATACAAACATAGCTGGTTTGGTGATTATTGTATTGTTGTATTGATTATTAATATACCATAGTAAAACTACAGTTACTAATGTCCTGTTTACTGTGTTTTAACTTCACATTTCATTTATTACTATTGTAAGTGTCGTGATTACCATGATTTTACTACAAATACAACTTACATCATTAATCCTGAAATTAATAATGATATAAAACGGATTGAAGGTCTATGGCACGTCAGGTGACAGATAGAGTTTAATCAGACTAATTAGCAGCTGTGTTCATTTATTTAAACGCAATGAAACTCAAAGACAGCCGCGGATGACCGATATAATACAACGATTAAACATATGGCACTAATCTGATTAATAAATAAGACAGAATACATTTTATAAAAGGCATTAAAAGAGCGTATATACGACTACTCACCCAAACTGTGGAACTGATAGCAAGTATCGCGATGTGTGCTGAATGAGACTTCTTGAACGTGATTTCATAGCGATAAACATCTCATGTCCTCGTGTCGAATTCTGACGCCAAAAGTTTCCCATTGAAAGCAATGAAGGTCGTAGTGCTTCGATATTCGACGCCGAGAGGCACATTTGGCGTCATAAAAGTGACGCTAGGGGCGCTTGACCATGCTTCAGTTTTTGACGCCTTTGGAGTGAGAATGGGTTGTCTATAAAACATCCTTCATGCTTTTAATGTGAAACTAGACAGAACTTCTTCTCAAACCTTATAAACAGTAACTTAAAAAACACTCATACTCTTTTTGCCACTGTTGAGAGACTGACAAACCCCCCCAAGTCAGATTCCCAGTGAAATGCTCTCAGACTGCATATGCAATGAGTTTGTATCCTTCTTTTCTGAGAAGATCATCAATATCAGGAAGGCCATTGGCACATTCCCCTTATTATATTAAATTCATTGTGTCATAGATTAATTAATTTAGGAGATTTCACATGATTTATTTAGGCAGATTACATTAAAAAATCCATCTTGAAAAACTACTCAAAATATTATGTGTAATATTGTTACCTATATTGTTAGCTTATTAGATTCTTTACAGTGTGTGAGAGGCAGCTTTAGTGTTCATTCAAGCCTAAATATTTTCACATTTCACAAATCAGTTTGACCCCTGCTCTGGGAGTTGATGATCAGGTCCCCATTAGATGACAGTCTGACAGCTGCTGTGAAATGACAGATATATCAGTGAGGCGCTATGATGCTATTTTGGGCATTGGTTTGCACTGTTGTCTAAAACATTGCTGCTTACAGATATCTGACTTCCTGATTTCAGTTCCTGACTCATGGCTGGTCCAACAAAAGTTGTTAAACATCTTTCAGTTTGTACATTAAGTCATGATTTATGACTGGTCATATTTCTTTTATTTGCTTTTATAATGTTCATTTTTTCCCCTTGTTTTGATTTAATTAAAACAAGGGAACAAATTAACATTATAAAAGCAAGGGAACAAATTAGTGTGTACAAATTCTTAATCTGTGCCCATGATTATCTAAAATGAAGGAATTTAGTTTAGAAAACAAGGGAACAAATTCTTAATTTGTGGGAATAGATTCTTAATTTGTGTATAAATGTATTATTGTCTGCATGATGTGTGGGTCTCTGTAAGCTTCATCAGTGTTTTCTCAGGTAAAGATATCTCCAAGTCTAAGCCAAGAATCAACAGAAGCACAATTGAAATACGATTTTAAATAAATAAATAAATAAATAAATAAATAAATAAATAAATGGACGACTGGACGAGAAACATATGGTCGGAAATAAGATTAAATGTCGCCATCTAGTGGTTTTCAGTTAAAATGCACTGAAAGGACTTCTACAAAAAATCTCTACAAGTAATACTTGAGTTATATGTCATGTTTGTACTGGATATGTTTGAATTCAAATCTCTGCTTGCTAAATATAATACGAGACGTGAGGTCAGTATTATACCTACAGTATTTGCTCATTTTCATGTGGAGCAGATTGGGGTTAGTTGTCAAAGGCTTTTTCACTTCCATTAATATTTATCACTTTTATTTTTTTAGATGGTTATGTGTTCTGTGTAACAATATCAAATTCAGAATACACACAAAAAAGTTCAAAATACACACAAAAATATTAAGACAGCTTGGTTGTGGAAGTCTGAAATGAATATATTAAACCAATGCTAGAGAAGAAGACACCAACTTTGGCTCAAAAGTAGAACTGCATACCCTTTTTTTTAACCATTTAAAGATATGACAGAGAATAGTAAGAGTCTGTAACATGATCAAAACTACTGAAAATAAAACTGCAATTTAAATTCACTGTAAAGTACAGCGGTAAAGTAAACCACAAGAAATACAAAACATGCGGCATGTAACAAAGGAAGCCATTTTGAGATCAAGTCTTGTGACAACTTCCCCATGACACATAGCCAGTTTCATTTTAAGTGTCATCGGCTGAAATGGCGGATAGTTTCTCATTTGGTTGTTTGTACACCTCTGAATAAACTGTTTGGTCTGTTTCAGGGGGGATTGTAGGTTTTTTGTGTTGTCCTAATGTCCAGTAGACTGTGATGGGTCGATCATTTCCTGTTTTCTCTCGTGTCTGGTCTTCAGCCTAATGAAATGCATCATTTTTTAATCCCTCACTGAGAAAAAATTAATTAAAAAAAAAAAAAAAAAATTATGCATAATTCAGTGTGTTACTTGCCATTCATTTTTAATTGCTTGTGAAATTGAGAAAGAACACGTGAATCGAGCAAGAAAACAAAAGTACAAAAACACTGCACAGTTACCCAGGTACATCAACAGTTTCATCCACAGAAACATCTCTGTGCGTTTCCCTGAAAATAATTGCACACCTTTTAGAACGTTCGTCAGCCAATCAGATTCAAGTGTTAAATGGCCCCGTAGTATAACTTTATACAAGGTGCTCTTTCTAAAACTATGCATGATGTTTTCATTCACTTAAAGCTATTACACACTGCATGGGAGCTATATTTTCAAAAATCCATAATAGGGGCACTTTAATATGGTCCCAGTTCAGCAATAGATATATGAATACACAATATTGTGATGCACTTTGTTCCTGTGTGTTTTAGCATTGGTCTAATTTGAAAATGAAGCACTGACATGCTTTTGAAAATAAAAAGATTGTCCAGTGCTGTGAAATTACTTGTCATCGGGGGCACTGATAAGAGGAGAGAACTGAACCTCATGGCCCAAGCGTGAGGAAAGCTCGGTTTATGGTATGGGAGGGGGTCAGAGGATGTATTTACTTGTATAATATACTTATTATTTTCTTGCAATTGAAGTCCTGTGGCAAAACATGTTGAAAATTGCATTTTAGATCATATATGGAGTGTTGACTTTTAGTGCCACATGGACCAGTTATCGGTGGGATATTTTGCTATTAAAATTATCATGCCAGAGAAATGGCATGGGATCTTTGTCTGGTCTCTCATTATCTGGTAATCAGGTTTTCCTATTTAAAAAAACTCTTATTATCTGAAAAATCTATCTAAAAGTTGAGTAGAATACAGGTGGGCATGCAGCCTCTGGGCTTACCTATAAATGTAAAAAAAAAAAAGCCTGGTAACCAAACATTAGGAATAAAAACTTTAAGAGAGAATTTTAAAACTGCCCGTCAATTTAGTGATTTGTCACCATAAGAAATCATTAATCCAAGACATATTCACATTAGTAAAACGATTAGATTTCGTACCTGTGATGTGCATAGAAAGAACTAAGGTCAACTCCATTGAAGCTCACAAATATGGAGCCAAAAGAGTCTCAATAAAGATAAATGCACACACTACATTCACACATGCACACACATAATTCATAAATACACACACAGGAAACACAAATGCGCACAAAATTCACAAATGCACACACAAAATTGAAAAAGCACAGAAAATTCACAGAAGATAGACAGTAAAAGAAATGGACACAGCGAACCCATTGGAACTCAATTGAGACAAGTGAAGCCCATTTTTTAGCGTTATTTAGCACTTCCGTTTCTGACGCGCAGACTCAAACTAAACTTGAAGAGGTCAGCAACCTGTCTGACAGATGTAAATCTTCTAGTAGCTGTCCGGTCGACTTCCTTGCCGCCTGCTGGCCACCCCCATGCTGAAAAAAAAAGAAGAAATATGATTTTACACGCGAGCGCCAAAAGCAGAACTAATGTGATGCAACGTTCTACACGGGTAAATTAGTGCAGCGCACCCAAACACTTAGGAACTTAATCATATTCAGGGATGCAAACATCGTGCTTTTCGGCACCTCCCGTTTTTTTCCACATCAGTTTGGGTGACTTAGGTCCGATTATAATTTCTCAAAGTCATCTGAAGCAATTCCATAGCTTAATGTTATGGACAGAAAACTATTTACATCATTAAATAAAAGTTTACGGAAACCTTGTTTTCCCTCCTCTGCGGCTGTTAATCATTCTCCATTCAGTATTCAAATAGCGCGCACCTCGTCCATTTACAGCAGTATCCAGACACGTAGAACAATTTAGTCTCTTTTAACTTTAATTTTCATAGACACTAGTCCATATCGATATTTGTATTACAGAAATGATTAGATATGTCTAACATGTTAAAGCAAAAACTGTGGCAAAATGATCATTTAAATGCTATTTTTCTTAATTGCATTAACACTCACAGTCAAGACACTTACGATTGCATTTTCATTCGGTGTCCCGCAATGAATGTAGCAAAATTCAATGTGCACATTGAAAATGCATTCCGAGCCGATCACGTGTCCCCGCCCTCGCGCCATGTCAATCATTGTGTGAACAATGTGGCTTGCAGAAGGTCAGAGACTCAAATCTCAAGAAGAGGATTCAATCAAGTGAGACAACATGGACAAGACAGTTGGTCCGTGTATGTTTTGATCATTTCGGTTTATGGCTTCAATATTTCATTCGCACTTGTGGGTGGAGCTGAAACGCTGCTTTCATCTGATTGGTCGAATCGGATCGGTTTTCATCTGACAGCCTTCAGCTCGGTCTTGACATTCTTTCAGGCAGAATAAGAGTCAGTGCGAGTGAAGCACTGAAATGTCTGAAACTACGCTCACTGTTAATTAGCATAATATTTGAATCAGATGTAGCTGGGCACATAATTCATGCTACTGAGACCTGCAAATTATTTCTAGGTTGTAGTATTGTATGAATATTGTCCCACTGATAAATACAGTGCAAATAGTTCTGTCCCTTTGGATAACAAAATAAATCTTCTAAGTGGCTGTGCGTGCAAACTGCCATCGTTAATCTTGCAGAGACGGCGAGCTTGAGCGGGGAGTTCTTTGGTGTGAGTGAGCAGGAGTAAGTATTCTGATTAATTATTTTGTATATTATTTTAAAATGTAACGCCAGTACGCCATATTAAGTTAATTGCCTGCGAGCTTCTCCTCCTGTCTGTACGGTAATGCGACAGAGAGACGAGTGGTTATGACGCAATCGTTAGCCTATTTTTTTTACAAAAACTGTTTATACGGGGCCATAATGTAACATAGAAGGTAATGGAGCCCTTTATACATTGTCGTCTATCTTTAGAAATAAATAATGGACAAACGGAGTCTTTAAACACCTCAGATATAAAGTTATTCGCTGTCAAAGTGACGCCAAAATGAATGGGAGTCAATGGGAATGCTAACGCAAGTGAAGTTCTGCTAAAAGATGGCAGCCCCCACCCGACTTCAACTTCCGGTCGAGTACCTTGCCCCCTGATTTCAATTGGCGCCAATGCAATGGTTTCCCCCACGGGCTAAATTCACATCATGTGACGGGGCGTTCCCAGACCAACCGTCTGTATCCATTCATGGTAAAACTCTCTCCAATATTATATAGTCACATTATAATGCTTGATCTGTAGATAAAAAGGCTGAGGATTTGCATAAAATGACTTTATTTTGTGTATTTGTATTTTATGTTTGTTGCTGTTTTTAAAAGACTCGCTTGTGCCTGTTAGATCACACACGTTTTAAAAGCCGTAAACTTTTAAAATCACTTTGTGAGCTCAGTTTTGAAGCGTTTCATATTATCTTTGTTTTGCGCACTGAAAGATTATTAAAAGCTTATTATATTTTTAGCCTGCACAATACATTTAAAATAAGCATAATTTAATTCTATATTATTTCTGTGTAGTGTAGTGAAAGCATTATAAAGATATACACTTCTGAATTCTTGACGTTCATATATAAATATTAAATTGTGAAATGTATGATTGCCTGATTTAATTTTATAAGAGTACTAATAGTAATTTGTTTTTATTAACATGTTTAGATTGTGTACAATTACTGTGTAGATTTTCAATTACTGTTTTTCAAGAATTACTTTTTTTGTATTTATTTGCATTTTTAAATATTTATTTATTTTATTTATTCTGCTGAAAGACCGCAACGCTGCCTTCAGGTCAGATGACGCTCAGGCCTACAGTAAATCCAGGGCTAACCTGAAAAGGGGCATCAAAAAGGCCAAGTACTGCTACAAGCTGAAGGTAGAGGAACACTTTTCCAACTCTGACCCCCGATGCATGTGGCAGGGCATCCAGATCATCAGTGACTACAAGTCAAGCAACTCCACACCAACAGTCACGGACGTCTCCTTCCTTAACGAGCTAAATTACTTTTATGCTCGCTTCAACAGCGACAGCAAGGAGACGGCCACCAAAATCTCACCCTCAGCAGACCACCAACCGGCCACCAAAACTCACCCCCTCAGATGTCCACACTGCACTGAGCCGGATCAACGCACGCAAGGCTGCTGGCCCGGATGGCATTCCTGGACGTGTGCTTAGGGCATGTGCAGAGCAGCTTGCAGGGGTCTTCACAGACATTTTCAACCTGTCCCTCACCCAAGCAACTGTGCCAACATGTTTTAAGTCCACATCCATTGTGCCAGTACCGAAACACTCCTCCCCAACGTGCCTGAATGACTATCGCCCCGTAGCACTCACACCCGTCATTATGAAGTGCTTCGAGCGACTGGTCCTAGCACACCTCAAAGACTGCCTCCCACCCACACTGGACCCACACCAATTTGCCTATCGCAGAAATAGGAGCACAGAGGATGCAGTATGCACAGTGCTGCACTCACACACCTGGACAATAACAACACGTATGTTAGGATGTTGTTTGTTGACTTCAGTTCAGCATTTAACACCGTCATTCCCTCCAAGCTGACCACAAAACTTAACACCTCACTCTGCAACTGGATTATGGACTTTCTGACCAACAGGCCTCAGCATGTTCGGTCAGGCCACACCCACTCCACCACCATCACACTTAACACTGGCGTACCACAGGGTTGTGTGCTGAGCCCATTCCTCTACTCCCTTTACACCCACGACTGCAAGCCTGTGCATGGATCCAACTCCATCATTAAGTTTGCAGATGACACCACGGTGATTGGCCTCATCAGTGACAACGATGAGACTGCCTACAGGGAAGAGGTACAGCACCTGGCCACATGGTGCGCTGACAATAATCTGCTCCTTAACACCAATAAGACCAAGGAGCTCATTGTGGACTTCAGGAAGAAGAATGGAAGCACGCATGACCCCATCCACATTAACGGGCTGGCTGTAGAACGTGTTTCCAGCTTCAAGTTCCTGGGAACCACCATCTCGGAGGAACTGTCCTGGGCCACAAACACCTCCAGCCTGGTCAAGAAGGCTCACCAGCGCCTTTTCTTCCTCAGGACGCTGAAGAAGAACCAGTTGTCTTCATCCATCCTGGTGAACTTCTACCGGTGTGCGATCGAGAGCATCCTGACCAGTTGCATCACAGTCTGGTATGGGAACTGCTCAGTGGCTGACCGCAAGGCACTGCAGAGGGTGGTGAAAACTGCCCAGCGCATCACAGGGACACCACTTCCTGCTCTTGAGGACATCCAGAGGAAACGCTGTCTACGTCGAGCTCGCGGCATTCTCAAGGACTCCTCTCACCCTGACCACGGACTGCTTAACCTCCTCCCCTCCGGGAGGCGTTTCAGGAGCCTCCGAACAAGGACCACAAGATTCAGGAACAGCTTTTTCCCTAAAGCTGTCTCCTTGCTGAACTCTGCCCTCTGACACCCCTCAATACCCCCCACACCACACACATAGACTCCTCCCCCTCTTCAACACTCTGATTTATTTATTTATTCACAACAAGCAAAAAACAGTAACTTGTTATTACTTGCACTACTGTCTGTTCATCCAGGAACACTGTATAATCCATTTGCACATTGAAATATTTTCTATGCACTTTACTGTCCATTGCAATACTGTAAATTATGTTCATAGTTCTGCCTATAGTGTACATACACTTTTACATAGCCCATCTGTATAGTATGTTCATAGTACACCTATCTGTATATTGTGCTTATAGTATTTAATATCTGTAAATTATGTCCATAATACTTACCTGTATAGTTATTGTACATATTATAGACCTTTATTCTGTACTTACTGCTTATTGCACTTCTGGTTAGATGCTAACTGCATTTCGTTGCCTTGTACCTACATGTGCAGTGACAATAAAGTTGAATCTAATCTAATCTAATCTAATTACATTTAAATAAAATATGTTGCCATTTTTAATGTGCCCCTCTGGTTAAACACTGGCCCCTCCTTGGCCCCCCTAGTTACATTTGTCTAGAGCCGCCACTGAATATAGCTGACTTTTGAGCTCACGTGAAATTCCACCCTAAAGAGTCACAAAGTCAAAATGGAGAAGAGCTGCATAACAAAGTCAAACAAAATTAAATAACTTTAACATTGTACTAGGTAAATGAAAATGTTTTTGTTCCAGAGGGTCTATGCGTAGTGTTCCACTTCATTATTCACCCTTCATCTCACTTCTTTAATACTTATATATATCCTGTTTGTAGTCAGTCACATCACAAAACATCTATACTTTAAGGACCCCAAATGCAAGTAATGTACAAAGGTGTACACAGCTTCAGAATCATAACCTAACCAGCTCATTTTGTGAATATGCTTATAAAATAAAACGCTATAACAGTGAGCAGTTTCAGCGTTCATTCATGACAATGATATCAGACCTACATTTTTTCACGTATAAGCAGTTCTATTTATAGCTATATGTATACATTATAGATCTATCATTAATTTAAGTGTGGACTCTATATAGTTTTATTCTGCTAACAGTTCAAGTCCAGGAATCCTTCTGGTGACTAACTAACAGTTGTTGTGAAACGGCAAACACATCAGAGCAGTTGTATGATAGTCTACTATTATAGCACCAGATTGCCCTACTGCCTAAAACATAGACAACAAAAGGATAAACCCGACTTCCTGTGTAAATCCTGTGACCCATGACTGGTTCAAACTTACAGAAATGTTTTCTTTTGTTAAATCTGGAATGCACATTAAATCATGGTTTCCAAACGACAAAAAAAACACATTTCAAATTCATCTGAGAAGATTTAAATTTAATCTAACAATTTTATTTTTAAAGACAGCAGATGAAACTCACATATAACACATCTAGTCTTTTTTATTCATGAAAAAGACAAAAACATATTAGATACACACTGAAAATGAATAAAAATAATGTAAAAAAAAACTATGCTTTGAATATGCAGTAGATTAATACAGAATGGCTAATAAAGAAAACGTTTTTTTTTAATACAGGAAAAAAGAGAGAGTGACCATTGTAAGTTAAATGTGTGAGGCTTCTGGGTTATTAGCTTTCAATTATTAGGGCCCGAGCACCGATGGTGTGAGGACCCTCTTGGAATTGCTCCGTTTATTATTATTATTAGGGCCCGAGCACCGATGGTGTGAGGACCCTCTTGGAATTGCTCCGTTTATTATTATTATTATTATTATTATTATTAGGGCTCAAGCCTGGAGGGCGAGAGCCCTATTGTTTTCCTTAGGATTATTTTTTTTTTTTTTTTTTTTTATTCTTCTAATTTTTTTCTAAGGTTTCGGGGGCTTTTGGGGTCCTTAACATGCTCAAAAACTCTTGAAAATTGGCACACACCTTGGAACCTGCGGCCATTAGGGCCGGGCAGAGTCTGATACACGGGCGTGGCACAGGGGCTCTACAGCGCCCCCTGTAGTACCAAGGGCCATATATCATGCATACTTGCACGTATACATATGAAACTTGGTACATATATATAACTCATCAAACCAAACAACTTTCACACTGCATGTCATAAGCTCCGCCCAACAGGAAGTTGGCTATTTAGGGTTTTATGAAAAACACATGCTCTGGAATTTGATATACTCCTCTGAGGAACTCCACCCGTTCACCTAAAAACTCGGTGAACACGATCTCAAGACATTGGGGATGCTAAATTGCGAAGAGATTTTTGATATCTCAAACGGTTTGCCCGTGGCGAGGCGTTGAAATTATGGCGAGAAATGAGAAACAGGAAATGTATAATAACATCCACATACATTTGCTGAATTTGATCAAACTTAATTGGTTTGTTCGTTGTATGATACCGATCGTATATATGTGACTTTTAGGAGTCAAAGTTATAGCGCCACCAACTGGCAGCAGGAAGTGAATCATTTTCAGAACGCTTTGAATTCAGCATCTTATTTTTACTTGATTTGCTTCAAACTTCATCAGAATAATGACAAAACACGGCCGAAGACAATCTGTCGTGGGGATATTTATATCTAATATAGTGTTGCCATGGCAACGTGTCAAACTTGAATGTTCTGTTCTGGTGATTTTTAGGCAGATAACTAGCTCAGATTTACATGAAACTCGAAACAGATATCAGTATTAAAGATAGCTAGACCATGGCAAAAGCTTTTAAAAGGGCGTGGAAGAGGCACTCTATAGCGCCACCTTTTGTCAAAAGTGGGGGGATTAGTTTTAGCTACAGACACCAAACTTGGTACATAAATTGTTCTTATCAAGACGGACAACTTTCTAATTCGCAGTCATAAGCTACGACCAACAGGAAGTTGGCTATTTTGACTTGAATATGGATTTTTGGGAATTTTCTTTTGTGAATTAATGCATACTCCTCCCAGGGGAAGTACACTATACACACCAAACTTTGTCTACATTAAGAAAAACCATTGAGGAACTTAAATTGCGAACGGATTTTGGTTAGCTTGAACGGTTTTGTCGTGGTGAATTTTTGAAATGACAGTAAAAAGGGAAACATTAATTGTCTTGTATGTTTAAATTGCAGCTTCCAAACTCTTCAAAGCATTTTTTCATACAAAGATCAAATCATTCTGAGGAAATATGCATAGTTTCACGACTTTACAACACTGTATGGATAACAGAAAATTAAAAAACTGTCAGACTTCTCAACTGACATGATCTCACTCTGGCCACTCTGTCTGTGTGAGGAAAGGGAGGGGGAGAGGGAGGGGGAGTGTGAGGGGGTTGGTGACTGTGACAGTGTGTGTGGACTGTAGGGAGGGGCTGTCTGGCAGAGAGAGAGAGAGAGAGACCTAATCATCCCTTTAATAATCAGGAAAAAAAAAATCTGTATTTTAAATTGTTATTGTTTTTGTTGTTGCTAATGGTGGTGTTTTTTCCTTTCATTACAGGTTAAGAAATCTCTTAGGCCTTATCCTTTTCTGACAGTTTTAGGGATTTAAAAACATCCTAAGAACCCTAATTTGTGCTGCAAATAATAATTTCAAACTCATTTGATACTGACCTATGAC
Source organism: Carassius gibelio (assembly GCF_023724105.1). Lineage (NCBI taxonomy): Eukaryota > Metazoa > Chordata > Actinopteri > Cypriniformes > Cyprinidae > Carassius > Carassius gibelio. The sequence continues at coordinate 14,605,309 of NC_068405.1, read as the reverse complement.
AACCTGTGACGTGACATGACATTTATTAATCTCATTGATGTAACAGTAAAACTCTTCAACTGACAGATTAAGCTGCAATGCAAGCAAAACTATTTCACAAATGCTTATAGGTCATTAAAATCATTACAAAACACTAATACATTATTTAAGGATTTGGTAACACTGTAAAATAATGTCTAATTTGTTAACATTAGTATATGCAATGGTAACACTTTATAATAATTGCACTCATTAGCTAAGCATTAGTAAATAGTTCATGATTATAAAGCCTTTTCCCTTAATAATAGTCATTATTAAGCAGTAATACATCTATAAATAAATTGTTCTTGGTTTAAAAGCACATATATTACAAAGGAGATTAAAGTCTCAGTTGTCTTATAAAATAAATAAATAAACACAACCCAGTTTGATTCAGAATTCAGAAATATTTATTTCAAGATGCAATAAAAGGAAACTGTACACTTGAATAGCTTTTATGCGATTCTTGAAGGATTAGCATCACCTCCTCTTGTAAGATGGTTTGAGGAATATATCTTCGAGATTGTACCGCCGCTCCCTATATGCATAGTATGCAGTCTTCGTAGGGCACCAACTCCCAGAGGGGGCACCATCCCAGTTGCTCAAAAAAACAAAAACAAAAAAACATGCGCCATTCTCCCATCCGCGCTCACGACCGCTCACACCTCATGTTTGCGGATGAATGTTCGTAATTGATGGATGGACATCTATGCCTGGGTATAGGACATCAGCAATCCGGCACAGAGAAAAGAAAACTAAAGAAAATAAAACAGGCATAAAGTTGTCTTGACATTGGACTTTCTAGAGTCTCAAATTTAGGGACCGTCTCTAAAGTTACATGTGATATTGATATACACTTTTCTAACGTCAGTAGCATTTGAAGAGAATGACTTACAGTCATAAAAACAACTGTAATTGTTCATCTAGGTGACAGCTATAATGCACAATTAAATTGAATGTTTGATATTTATTACAACAAACTGTAAGTCATATGTAAATTATGCTACTTTTTCACATGGGCTCAAATGCAAATTTGAAGCTCAATAGCATTTGAGAAGAAAGACTTGCAGTCATAAAACAATTGTAATGTGTTCATATAGGTGTCAGCTACAATGCACACCTTATACATTTTTTATAGATATTAAAATAAAGTGTTACTAAAGTTATATATATTGTTCTGTGTATGTGATTTCAAAGTCTAGATTGGTCGGATTAACCCTTTAACTGTCGCATTCCTTAAAACTTGATTGTCAGAGGGTTACTGTAAATGCTTATGCCCGCTGGGCACAGTTATCCTGATGCCACCGGGGTGGCGTTGCACTGATGGCTTGAGCCCGACATCGCTGCTTGCAGCTATATTTAGGGCTCAAGCCCAAAGGGCGAGAGGCCTATTGTTTTCCTTAGGATTATTTTTTATTATTATTATTATTATTATTATTATTTTTTTCCAACGTCTCGGGGGCTTTTGGGGCCCTTAACGTGCTTAAAAAGTCTTGAAAATTGGCACACAGATTGGAACCTGCGGCCATTAGGGCCGGGCAGAGACTGATACACGGGCGTGGCACAGGGGCTCTACAGCGCCCCCTGGAATATGGAGGGCCATATATCATACATTCTTGCTCGTAGACGTATGAAACTCGGTACACATATAAATCTCATCAATCCAAACAACTTTTGTATTGCATATCATAGGCTCCGCCCAACAGGAAGTTGGCTATTTAGGGTTTAGTATTCAAATTTTTCGTCAAAGTTGTGGGGGCTTTTGGGGTCCTTAACATACTCAAAAACTCTTGAAAATTTGCGCACACTTTGGAATCTGTGGCCTTTAGGAGCCTGCAGAGGCTGGGACCCGGGCGTGGCACAGGGGCTCTACGGCGCCCCCTGGAACACAGTCAGAAATGTTGATGTATAGCTCACACATACTTGCACATATTCATATGAAACTCAGTACACATATAGATCTCATCGTGCCGAACAACTTTCATATTGCATGTCATAGGCTCCACCCAACAGGAAGTCAGCTATTTAGAGTTATGTAAAAAGCGCATGCTCTGGAATTTGAAATACTTGTCATAGGTTTTTTTCTCGATTGCCGCCAAACTCGGTCAACATGATCTCAAGACACTGGGGATGAAAAATTGCCAGGGGATTTTTGATATCTCGAACGGTTTGCTCGTGGCGAGGCGTTGAAATTATGGCGAGAAATGAGAAACAGGAAGTGTCTAATACCGTCCACATACATTTCCTGATTTTAATCAAACTTCATCAGATTATTCGTTGTATGATGTCGATCGCATATATGTGACTATTAGGAGTCAAAGTTATAGCGCCACCAACTGGCAGAAGGAAGTGTGTCATTTTCAAAATGATTTGAATTCAGCATCTTATTATTACTCGATTCGCTTCAAACTTCATCAGAATAATGTTAAAACACAGCCGATATAAATCTGCAAGGGGGATATTGATATCTAAAAAATTGTTGGCGTGGCAACATGTCAAACTGGAATACTTCTCAGGTGATTTTGAGGCAAATAACATACTTAGAATTTCACAAAACTCTGAACACACATCAGTATTTCTGATAGGAACTTAAATTGTGAATGGATTTTGGATAGCTTGAATGGTTTTGCCGTGGTGATTTTTTTAAATGACCTTACAAAGGGAATCATTATTGTATTTTTAAATTGCAGCTTCCAAACACGTCAAATAATTTTTTCATACAGATGAAAAAGTCATTCTGAGGAAATATGCATAGTTTCACGACTTTACAACACTGTATGGATAACAGAAAATTAAAAAACTGTCAGACATCTCATCTCACTCTGTCCCTCTGTTTGAGTGTATGTGCTTCAGACTTCCATTGTCTGAGAGAAATTGCGCCCCTACAGGTTCAATTCCCGAACTTTTACTTTCACTTTTAAATCGGTTAAAAATACAAATAAATACTTAGATTTAATTCACACTGACAAGCTAAACCAACATATCTGATTATTACCGGTTCAGGGCTCATGGATAAATTATTTCTGGCCAGAGATACGTGAGAAATAGGAGAGATGAATCACCGCTGTGATCACGAGCGTCTGGAGTAAAGAGCTCAGAGAAAACGAATTTATTCCTGTTTTAAAGCTTTTAAAAATAAATTATTACAGCGATATCACACAATCAACCAATTAGAACACACCAAGAGCTAAATTCAGATGTTTTTGAACTGTTTGTGTGAAAATGAAATATTTGTGGCTGCCTATCTGAAATCACCGCTCCGATCAGCGCGTACAGTGTCCAGCTCAAAACAAACGAATTTATTCTTGTTTAAGAGCTTTTTTAAATAAAATATTACCACAAATGCACACAATAAACCCATTGTAACACTACAAGAGCTAAATGCAGGTGTTTGTGACCCGTTTAAGTGTGCAAGACTATTTGAAAGCGCGACTGGCAGAATAACATATCTCTCGAGCTGCAGGTTTCTGTCTTTCGTCGTACGAACGAACACATCACGGACAAGATTATTTCAAAATACATAATAGCTTGGCGAATATAAACGAAAACAGCCACGTGAACATAAACTGGATCTACTGGATTTGAATATTAAAGTGACCACATTTACCACTTGCTTCTGTCTTCAATTTTAATCTATATAAAAAAGGAAACTCATTCGACTTGGCTGCTTTTTTAATGTGTGCGTATTTATTTATTTACCTTTTTATACATTTTGTATAATTTCATAGTTTGTGTATTACAATTATAAAAACAAAAATAAATTTAGCCACTCACATAGAAATAGCTTAGGCCTTAACCTTTTTCTGACAGTTTTAGGGATTTTTAAAAATCCTAAAAAAAAACTTATTTGTGCTGCAAATAATAATTTCAAACTCATTTGATACTGACCTATGACATCCTGTGACATTATATTTATTTGAATTGACATAATCTCATAGATGTAACAGTAAATCTGTTCAGCTCACAGATCAATACTAAGCTGTAATGCAAGCAGAACTTTCACAAATGCTTATGAGTCATTTAAGGATTTGATAACACTGTAAAATAATGTCTAATTTGTTAACATTAGCAAATTCATTGATAACACTTTATAATAACTGCACTCATTAGTAAATAGTCAGTTCATGCTTTATAAAGCCTTGTCCCAATATTAATAGTCAGTAGTAAGCAGTTTATAAATACAGCTATAAATAGCTTGTCCTTGGTTTATAAGCACATTTATTAAAAAGGAGAGTAAAGGGTCAGTTATCTTCCTATGAAAAATAAAAGATAAAAATAAACAAACAACAACAACACAGATTGATACAGAACTCAGAAATTTTATTGTGGATTTATGATAAAATCAGCCTGTAAATGAATTCATACTCCTCCTCATACTACTCCATACTCCTTTTTCAACATGATGCCAATATACTGAGATGTTAAATTGTGAATGGGTTTAGGATAGCTTAAATGGTGTTGCCATAGAGATTTATTAAAGTAACATAAAAAATACAATAGTTATTTTACTATATCTTTAAAATTTTTCATTCTAACTCTTCATAATTTTTTATATAAGTAGAAGTCCTCATTTGAAGGAAGCACAGTAAGTTTCATAGCTTTATCATTTTCAAGAGCCAGCATAAAATTAAAACTATCATAACTTATAAATCAAGCTTGCAATTCTTAGTACCTATAATGGCCACCAGAGGGAGCTATAGGATTACTTTTAAATAATTATTGGAGAAACGAGTATGATTTAAATAATTTATAGAAATCTTTCAAATAAAATAATATGTATTTTAGGAATTTTACTGATAAAATGACCCTCACTTAATTAGAATAACAAGCTGAAGTATTGTGAACTGTATATTAAGAATAATTCTTAATAGGCTTTATGGACAGATACGTTTTAAGTGACTCTTGAAGGTTCAGCACCACATCCTCTTTTACCACTGTTTAAAGAATTAATCTTACAGAACAGGTGTGAATGAATTTTGGATAGCTTGAATGGTTTTGTCGTGGTGATTTTTGAAATAATAGTAAAAAAGGAACCAGTAAAAAAAAGTGCAGCTTCTAAACACTTCAAAAAAATGTACACATAGAAGACAAGTCATTCTGAGGAAATATGCATAGTTTCATGACTATACAACATTATATGGATGACAGAAAATTAAAAAACATACATCTGATGTCACTCTGTCCCTCTGTCACTGTGTGTGTGTGTTTGTGTGTGTTTTAAGTGAATTAGGTGTGAAACTATCAGTGAGCATTTAATCTCCAGCGCCAACATTTTACAGAACTGCCACTTTCCTGGAGTCTCAGAATTACAATGTGTCAGGTTCTGAGAGATCTAAGATTCCAAAAAAATATTTAATTAGAATATCATGAAGTATTGTGAAATACTATATATTAAGACTTTATATATAGGCTTAATGAACAGATTAGACTGACTCGTGAAGGACCAGCACCACCTCCTCTTGTTTGATGGTTTGAGGAATATATCTTCCAGAATCCGGGATTAAGATTTAGGAGCTCATTTTTATTCCACCTCCTTTCCTGAAAGTCTGTCTTGCAGAATTGACTAAAAATTAATCTTCACATTAATTCCTAATTCTTTTGCAATTCTTTTGTCAGTTCTTCTTGACCTGTTTTTCTCTTCCAGCTTTCCTGGACTATTGTATAGCACTCATAAATGATTAAATAAAAAATAATGGTAGTTATTAAGATTGATATGGTTTGGAATTGGTAAAATGTGCTTGGAAAAAAATCACAATAAAACAATGTTTTAATGTTTAAGTTTGGAATATTAACTGACATGAATGAATGCTGTATATAAATATTGTTCATGTTAACATAATGTTTATAAATGAAATCTTATTGTAAAGTGTTACTAAAGTTATATATATATATATATATATTGTTCTGTGAATGTGATTTTAAAGTCTAGATGATTCGGATTAACCCTTTAACTGCCATATCAAGTTCAAGTTCAGGTTCAATTTATTTGTATAGCGCATTTACAACAGCCTCCTGGCTGACCAAAGTGCTTTAACATAAGAGCAAGAATATTACACATACATAAAAATAGACCAGACAAAAAATTTAAAACCACCCATTTCAAAATGTAGCATAACACAGTAGTCAGTACACTAAGGAAAATAAAAAAGTTTTTAGCAAAGATTTAAAAATAGACAAGGAAGGGGCCAGTCTGATCTCTAAAGGCAGGGTATTCCAGAGTCGTGGCCCAGCCACTGCAAATGCACGCTCCCCTCTACGCTCCCCTCTATCCTTTAAAACCTCACTGCCAGAGGGATATTGTGAATGCATGTGCCCGCTGGGCACAGTTTACCTGATGCCACCGGGGTGGTGATGGCATTGGTGGCTTGAGCCCGCCATCGCTGCTTGCAGCTATATTTATTATTATTATTCTTCTTCTCCAAAATGAATCGCATTTTTGAGGGCCTAAACATGCTCGAAAAGTCATGAAACTTTGCACACACCTCAGAACTGGCGAAAATTTACGTCTGATATGGGTTTCAGAAGTGGGTGTGGCAAAATGGCTCAACAGCGCCACCTATACACGTTCAACGGTGTGCGCCTCGAGCTACTTTTCATGTACATGTATGAAAATCGGTATACACATGTAACTCTCCAATACCTACAAAAAAGTCTCTTGGAGCAAAATCCGAAACCCAAAAGAAAGTCGGTTATTACTAATATTATGAGCAAATTTTGTGTCATTTTTGTCATTTCCATGCGTTGTATTTTAACGAACTCCTCCTAGAGATTCATTCAGATCAACACCAAATTTGGTATGCCTAATCTGAAGGCCTTTGCGATGTTAAATTGCGAAGCTTTTGAGTTTTCGTTAATGGGCGTGTCCGTGGTGGCCAGGCAAATTTCGATGATTCGCCATGAAACAGGAAGTTGCTATAACTCAGACATACAATGACCAATCTGCCCCAAACTTCACATGTTTGATGAGACTCCTGACCTGAACAGATTGACATGCCCATATTCAGTTATAGTCATAGCGCCACCTATTGGCAACAGGAAGTGACATATTTTACACTGCGATGAACTACTCCTAGAAATTTTATGAAATCAATGTATTTTTTGTGGTCAGTCTAATCTAAAGGCCTGTGCGATGTTAAGTTGTGAAGATCTTGAGTTTTCGTTAAAAGGCGTGTCCATGGCGCCGTCACGAAGTTTGATGTCTCGCCATGGGAATAAAATATGTTATAACTCAGGCATAAAATGTCCGATCTTCCCCAAACTGCACATGTGTGATAAGAGTCCTGGCCTGAACACATCTGAAGGCCAAAATTCCAACAGGTGTGGCAAAATGGCTCGATAGCGCCACCTATACACTTTCAAAAGAGTGCGCCTCGAGCTATGTTTCACGTACATGTACAAAAATCGGTATACACATGTAACACACCAATACCTACAAAAAAGTCTCTTGGTACGAAATCCAAATCCCAACAGGAAGTCGGTTATTTAGAATTTTCTCTGCAAAACTGGCGTTGTTTTTGCCATTTTCAGGGGTTGTACTTTAACGAACTCCTCCTAGAGATTTATTCAGATCAACACCAAACCTGGTCAGTGTAATCTTAAGCCATTTGCGATGTTAAATTGCGAAGATCTTTAGATTTCGTTAAAGGGCGTGTCCATGGCGGCCTGACAAATTTCGATGTTTCGCCATGAAAAAGGAAGTTGCTGTAACTCAGACATACAATGTCCAATCTGCCCCAAACTTCACATGTTAGATAAAACTTCTGCCCTTAACAGATCTCCATGCCCACATTCAGTTATAGTCATAGCGCCACCTATTGGCAACAGGAAGTGACATGTTTTACGCTGCGACAAACTACTCCTATAATTTTTTTGAGATTAACATATATTTTGTGGTCAGTGTAATCTAAAGGCCTGTGCAATGTCAACTTTTGGAGATCTTGAGTTTTTGTTAAAGGGCGTTTCCATGGCGCCATGACAAAATTTGATGTCTTGCCACAGCAAGAGAAGTTGTTGTAACTCAAGCATAAAATGTTCAATCTTCCCCAAACTTCACATGTTTGATAAGAGTCCTGGCCTGAACACATCTGAAGGCCAATATTCCATTATAATGATAGCGCCACCTGCTGGCAACGGTAAGATTGGCACATATATGGGATATACTTTGATATATTCCACTTATATTTAGGACATTAAATGCATATTTCTCAACGTTCGCCTTTTTACTAAAGCCACACGATGGCGGTGAGCCCGGGTGCGAGGGCCCGTTCATCGCTGCTTGCAGCTTTAATTATTATTAGGGCCCGAGCACCGATGGTGTGAGGACCCTATTGGAATTGCTCCGTTTATTATTATTATTATTCCGCTTCTCCAAAATGAATCGCATTTTTGAGGGCCTAAACATGCTCAAAAAGTCACCAAATTTTGCACACGCCTCCGAACTGGCGAAAATTTACGTCTGATATGGGTTTCAGAAGTGGGCGTGGTAAAATGGCTCGACAGCGCCACCTATGCACGTTCAGCGGTGTGCGCCTCGAGCTACATTTCACGTACATGTATGAAAATCGGTACACACATGTAACACATCAATACCTACAAAAAAGACTCTTGGAGCAAAATTCTAAACCCAACAGGAAGTCGGTTATTTTTAATATTATGAGCAAATTTTGTGTCATTTTTGCCATTTCCATGCGTTGTATTTTAACGAACTCCTCCTAGAGATTTCTTCAAATCAACACCAAATTTGGTATGCCTAATCTAAAGGCCTTTGCGATGTTAAATTGCGAAGATTTTGAGTTTTCGTTGAAGGGCGTGTCCGTGGCGGCCTGGCGAATTTCGATGACTCGCCATGAAAAATGAAGTTGCTATAACTCAGACATACAATGTCCAATCTGCCCCAAACTTCACATGTTTGATGAGACTCTGACACAGAATAGATTGACATGCCCATATGCAGTTATAGTCATAGCGCCACCTATTGGCAACAGGAAGTGTCATATTTTATGCTGCGAAGAACTACTCCTAGAAATTTTATGACATCAATGTCTTTTTTGTGGTCAGTCTAATCTAAAGGCCTGTGCGATGTTAAGTTGTGAAGATCTTGAGTTTTCGTTAAAAGGCGTGTCCATGGCGCCATCACGAAGTTCGATGTCTCGCCATGGGATTAAAAGATGTTATAACTCAGGCATAAAATGTCCGATCTTCCCCAAACTGCACATGTGTGATAAGAGTCCTGGCCTGAACACATCTGAAGGCCAAAATTCCATCAGGTGTGGCAAAATGGCTCGATAGCGCCACCTATACACTTTCAACAGAGTGCGCCTCGAGCTATGTTTCACGTACATGTAAAAAAATCGGTATACACATGTAACACAGCAATACCTACAAAAAAGTATCTTGGTACGAAATCCGGATCCCAACAGGAAGTCGGTTATTTTGAATTTTCTCTGCAAAATTGGCGTTGTTTTTGCCATTTTCAGGGGTTGTACTTTAACGAACTCCTCCTAGAGATTTATTCAGATCAACAACAAACTTGGTCAGTGTAATCTTAAGCCCTTTGCGATGTTAAATTGCGAAGATCTTTAGATTTCGTTAAAGGGCGTGTCCATGGCGGCCTGACAAATTTCGATGTTTCTCCATGAAAAAGGAAGTTGCTGTAACTCAGACATACAATGTCCAATCTGCCCCAAACTTCACATGTTAGATAAAACTTCTGCCCTTAACAGATCTATATGCCCACATTCAGTTATAGTCATAGCGCCACCTATTGGCAACAGGAAGTGACATGTTTTACGCTGCGACAAACTACTCCTATAATTTTTTTTGAGATTAACATATATTTTGTGGTCAGTCTAATCTAAAGGCCTGTGCAATGTTAACTTTTGGAGATCTTGAGTTTTTGTTAAAGGGCGTTTCCATGGCGCCATGACAAAATTTGATGTCTTGCCACAGCAAGAGAAGTTGTTGTAACTCAAGCATAAAATGTTCAATCTTCCCCAAACTTCACATGTTTGATAAGAGTCCTGGCCTGAACACATCTGAAGGCCAATATTCCATTATAATGATAGCGCCACCTGCTGGCAACGGTAAGATTGGCACATATATGGGATATACTTTGATATATTCCACTTATATTTATGACATTAAATGCATATTTCTCACCGTTCACGTTTTTACTAAAGCAACTCACTGGTGGTGAGCCCGGGTGCGAGGGCCCGTTCATCGCTGCTTGCAGCTTTAATTAGGGCCCGAGCACCGATGGTGTGAGGACCCTCTTGGAATTGCTCCGTTTATTATTATTATTATTATTATTATTATTCTTCTTCTCTAAGATGAATTGCATTTTTGAGGGCCTAAACATGCTCGAAAAGTCATGAAACTTTGCACACACCTCAGAACTGGCGAAAATTTACGTCTGATATGGGTTTCAGAAGTGGGTGTGGCAAAATGGCTCAACAGCGCCACCTATACACGTTCAACGGTGTGCGCCTCGAGCTACGTTTCATGTACATGTATGAAAATCGGTATACACATGTAACTCTCCAATACCTACAAAAAAGTCTCTTGGAGCAAAATCCGAAACCCAACAGGAAGTCGGTTATTTCTAATATTATGAGCAAATTTTGTGTCATTTTTGTCATTTCCATGCGTTGTATTTTAACGAACTCCTCCTAGAGATTAATTCAGATCAACACCAAATTTGGTATGCCTATTCTAAAGGCCTTTGCGATGTTAAATTGCGAAGCTTTTGAGTTTTCGTTGAAGGGCCTGTGTGTGGCGGCCTGGTGAATTTCGATGATTCGCCATGAAACAGGAAGTTGCTATAACTCAGACATACAATGACCAATCTGCCCCAAACTTCACAAGTTTGATGAGACTCCTGTCCTGAACAGTTTGACATGACCATATTCAGTTATAGTCATAGCGCCACCTATTGGCAACAGGAAGTGACATATTTTAAGCTGCGACAAACTACTCCTAGAAATTTTTGACATCAATGTCTTTTTTGTCGTCAGTCTAATCTAAAGGCCTGTACGATGTTAAATTGAGAAGATCTTGAGTTTTCGTTAAAGGGCGTGTCCATGGCGCCATGTCAAAGTTCGATGTCTCGCCATGGGAGTAGAAGTTGTTGTAACTCAGTCATAAAATATCAGATCTTGCCCAAACTTCAAATGTTTGATAAGAGTACAGACCTGAACACATCAGGAGGCTAATATTCCATTGGGTGTGGCAAAATGGCTCGATAGCGCCACCTATACATTTTCAATGGAGTGCGCCTCGAGCTACATGTCATATACATGTACGAAAATCGGTAAACATATGTAACACACCAATAGCTACAAAAAAGTCTCTTGGTACGAAATCCGAATCCCAACAGGAAGTCGGTTATTTTTAATTTTCCCTGCAAAATTGGTGTTGTTTTTGTCATTTTCAGGGGTTGTATTTTAACGAACTCCTCCTAGAGATTTATTCAGATCAACACCAAACTTGGTCAGTGTAATCTAAAGCCCTTTGCCATGTTAAATTGCGAAGGAATTGAGGTTTCGTTAAAGGGCGTGTCCATGGCGGCCTGACAAATTTCGATGATTCGCCATGAAAAATGATGGTGCTATAACTCACACATACAATGTCCAATCCGCCCCAAACTTCACATTTTTGATAAGACTCTTCACCTGAACAGATCTACATGCCAATATTCAGTAATAGTCATAGCGCCACCTATTGCCAACTGGAAGTGACATATTTTACACTGTGACAAACTACTCCTAGAAATTTTATGACATCAATGTCTTTTTTGTGGTCAGTCTAATCTAAAGACCTGTGTGATGTTTAGTTGTGAAGATCTTGAGTTTTTGTTAAAAGGCATGTCCATGTCTTGCCATGACGAAGTTCGATGTCTCGCCATGGGAATAAAAGATGTTATAACTCAGGCATAAAATGTTCGATCTTGCCCAAACTTCACATGTGTGATAAGGGTCCTGGCTTGAACACATCTGAAGGCCAATATTCCATTATAACGATAGCGCCACCTGCTGGCAACAGGAAGATTGGCACACATATGGAATAAACTTTGATATATTGCACTTATATTTATGAGTTTAAATGCATATTTCTCAACGTTCACCTTTTTACTAAAGCCACACGATGGCGGTGAGCCCGGGTGCGAGGGCCCGTTCATCGCTGCTTGCAGCTTTAATTATTATTATTATTATTATTATTCTTCTTCTCCAAAATGAATCGCATTTTTGAGGGCCTAAACATGCTCGAAAAGTCATGAAACTTTGCACACACCTCAGAACTGGCGAAAATTTACGTCTGATATGGGTTTCAGAAGTGGGTGTGGCAAAATGGCTCAACAGCGCCACCTATACACGTTCAACGGTGTGCGCCTCGAGCTACGTTTCATGTACATGTATGAAAATCGGTATACACATGTAACTCTCCAATACCTACAAAAAAGTCTCTTGGAGCAAAATCCGAAACCCAACAGGAAGTCGGTTATTACTAATATTATGAGCAAATTTTGTGTCATTTTTGTCATTTCCATGCGTTGTATTTTAACGAACTCCTCCTAGAGATTAATTCAGATCAACACCAAATTTGGTATGCCTAATCTGAAGGCCTTTGCGATGTTAAATTGCGAAGCTTTTGAGTTTTCGTTAATGGGCGTGTCCGTGGTGGCCTGGCGAATTTCGATGATTCGCCATGAAACAGGAAGTTGCTATAACTCAGACATACAATGACCAATCTGCCCCAAACTTCACTTGTTTGATGAGACTCCTGACCTGAACAGATTGACATGCCCATATTCAGTTATAGTCATAGCGCCACCTATTGGCAACAGGAAGTGACATATTTTACACTGCGATGAACTACTCCTAGAAATTTTATGACATCAATGTATTTTTTGTGGTCAGTCTAATCTAAAGCCCTGTGCGATGTTAAGTTGTGAAGATCTTGAGTTTTCGTTAAAAGGCGTGTCCATGGCGCCGTCACGAAGTTCGATGTCTCGCCATGGGAATAAAAGATGTTATAACTCAGGCATAAAATGTCCGATCTTCCCCAAACTTCACATGTGTGATAAGAGTCCTGGCCTGAACACATCTGAAGGCCAAAATTCCATCAGGTGTGGCAAAATGGCTCGATAGCGCCACCTATACACTTTCAACAGAGTGCGCCTCGAGCTATGTTTCACGTACATGTACAAAAATCGGTATACACATGTAACACACCAATACCTACAAAAAAGTCTCTTGGTACGAAATCCGAATCCCAACAGGAAGTCGGTTATTTAGAATTTTCTCTGCAATATTGGCGTTGTTTTTGCCATTTTCAGGGGTTGTACTTTAACGAACTCCTCCTAGAGATTTATTCAGATCAACACCAAACCTGGTCAGTGTAATCTTAAGCCCTTTGCGATGTTAAATTGCGAAGATCTTTAGATTTCGTTAAAGGGCGTGTCCATGGTGGCCTGACAAATTTCGATGTTTCGCCATGAAAAAGGAAGTTGCTGTAACTCAGTCATACAATGTCCAATCTGCCCCAAACTTCACATGTTAGATAAAACTTATGCCCTTAACAGATCTACATGCCCACATTCAGTTATAGTCATAGCGCCACCTATTGGCAACAGGACGTGACATGTTTTACGCTGCGACAAACTACTCCTATAATTTTTTTGAGATTAACATATATTTTGTGGTCAGTCTAATCTAAAGGCCTGTGCAATGTTAACTTTTGGAGATCTTGAGTTTTTGTTAAAGGGCGTTTCCATGGCGCCATGACAAAATTTAATGTCTTGCCACAGCAAGAGAAGTTGTTGTAACTCAAGCATAAAATGTTCAATCTTCCCCAAACTTCACATGTTCGATAAGAGTCCTGGCCTGAACACATCTGAAGCCCAATATTCCATTATAATGATAGCGCCACCTGCTGGCAACGGTAAGATTGGCACATATATGGGATATACTTTGATATATTCCACTTATATTTAGGACATTAAATGCATATTTCTCAACGTTCACCTTTTTACTAAAGCAACACGATGGCGGGGAGCCCGGGTGCGAGGGCCCGTTCATCGCTGCTTGCAGCTTTAATTTTTATATATTTTTCCTTTCTTTTTTTCTCTACAGCTCATGAAGATGCTTAATATTTGACATTTCAAGCTGGTTGTTTTCCTCATTATTTTAATGTACTGTCACAAACACATCGGTTTGTCTCGCAAATAGTTTACAGTTTAATGCACTTGAACCGCAAGTCTCGCACATTCAAAGAAAAGAGTTTACTTACAAAATAAAGTGGATTACATGCTTCAGAAAATTCATAAAAACCCTACTTAAGTAAATACTGTATGTTGTTAACAAAAAACTATGCGAATGACTTAATATATGAACATTTTCTCAATAAAAATCTATTTAAAAATCAACCATATTACATTTATAGTGATAACTGTCAAAGAATCAAATTATAAATACATTTACAGTGCATTGTATTTGTAATTTTTCTGCTGTTTGGCTATTAAAGTGACTTATCAACCAAACTCGTTTCGCTATCATTTCACTTGGTTTATCAGCTACAAATCAGGAATGTTTCAAAGAGTCTGTGTGCTGTTGACTCGATAATGGCTATATTTATTCTGTTCAATATGATGAAAATACTTTAGAATAGTTATTTTGTCTCAATGTATTAAACCTAATTTGTTCATTATTTGTTATCATATTTATATTCTAATTTAATAGTTGCGCACATGCATTTTGATGGATCTACAGTCAGAAAACTTGTTCAATTTGGTCCCATCTCAATAATCTTCACCTGAGAATGCGAATGATATCCAGTGTTGAGTGCCAGAGTTTGTTTAAAAGGCTATCTCTGGAAACAGTATTTCCAAGACTAATCCAAGAACAATTTAAGTAAGATTTAAGTAAAAAAAAAAACATAAAATAAAATTGTTCACTTCATGAGAAAACAATGGCCAGAAATAAGATACAATGCTCTCTGGTGGTAGTTAATGAAAGGGCACTAAAAACACTAGAAAGATACATAAATAAATCATTAACGAACCAAATGCACTGATGAATATTCTTCGTCATGTGACACACAGAAGCCACAACAGCATATTGGCAAATTATTATTAAGCATTATTTATTTGATCGGCCATTACATTCATAAGCTCAGCAGAATCTTATGTGATTGGTTATAACGTGTAGTGCTGTAAAAACGTGTCTCTGGCTCAAGTAAGAGTACTTAGCTAAGTAAGGGTAAAAATACCCATATTTAAATATCCTCACTGTGGGATTATATTTAAAAGTTATGAAGTTTTGTGTAGTAAAACCAATCTAAGATATAATTCACAGTCATACACAAAAAAGTAAGATCTTTAGGATCTGGTTGTTTGAATCTAATATACTAAACCAGTGCTTGAGAAAGCACACCTAAATTGCATTTTCAAAATAACACACTTGTATATTGTTCTCATTATTTCTTCCACATAAAGATATGACAAAGATAGTGTGAGAGTAGAAATGACATTTTGGGATCAGATCTTGTGATACCTTTTTCATGTGAGAAATGGTCACCAGTTTTATTTTAAGTGTCATTGGTGGATATGACAGGTGGTTTCTTGTTTTGTTGTTTGAACACTGCTGAATATATTGTGTGGTCTGTTTCAGATTGGGTTGGTGTTTTTTGGTGTTGTCCTACTGTGCAGTAGGTTGTGCTGGGTTGTTTATCTCCCGTTTCTTCTTGTGTCTCGGCTTGAACCTAATGAAATACATATAGAAGAAGTATTTTTAAAATGCATTCCTGAAACGCTTATGTTTAGCTGAAAAAGTACTTAACTAAAGAGTTTAATAAAACATTCACAAACCTACAGTATATACAACAAGCATTTTATAAAATCATGACCTGTTAACGATTAACTAGATTATTCTCACCCGGTCTGGAATGTCATAAGGATTGCAGTCACTGTTGAGTTTCTGCATTTCTCCAGCCTAAAATGTAAAAAAAAGTTAAAAAAATAAAAATAAAAAAAATACTAGTTTAGTGTATAACGTTCTGTCAAGGAGTACTAGTTAGTATGTGCATACACTTACAAAAAAAAAAAAGGCCTCATGAACAAGTTGTGTATGCTGCATTGTTAAACATCTGCTGTATTTATCAAAATTACTGTTTACTACTGTTTTTATAATTGAATTAAATACTATTGTACTACTTTATCAAATACTATTTATTTTTTAGGCTATTTTCACTGTGAGCCTGCATGACTCTTATCACATTAATGACAAACAAATTGATTATCTTTGCTGGTGACAAAAAGTAAACTTTAATCAGTTAAAATAATTGGTTTTAGATGCTGAAAGGTTTATTTAGGATTGGTCATATCAATGTTTTCTTGAGAAGGTTTAATTATTAAATAAGCGTCTGTAAGAGCCATTTTGGTCTTATGTACAAGTACGTCCAGTAGGGGTCACTCTTGCTTAATTGTTCACAATATATAGGTGGGAACCTTCCTTCAGGTAGCAGGTGTTGCTGGAGGGAAGGTGCACACCGTTTTTGACCGCTACGCTAGGTTGTTTGTACCATGCTATGCAAGTCATTGTAAAGGTGAAGGACTGGTGGATTTACTGACTGTTCATTTGGATTCTTGCCTATATGGAAATGAAGACCAGTAATGGTAAAATAAATCTACAACAATGAGCAATATTAACATCTTGTGTGGACATTCCATTTAATAGTAACCCAAGCATGCGCGTCCATCACAAGCACCATCCAGCATCCCTCAGCAGCTTAAAGTATTAGACTTGGCTGCTTACATTTAGTCAAAAACGGTTTATCAACCTAAAAGGAACTGTGTTTAGCCTATACGTGACTTTGGAGCTTCATAATTTGCTGAAGGGAATCAAGTAAATTGGAAGAGCTTTGCATCGACTTTACCAACGACCAAGGTCAGCTGAAATCGCGACGAGAGGACGTCGCAGCGTTCGCATCTGTGGATTATACACGCACGTCTCTCCTTCTGAATTACGGACTATCCGTCAGCGCAACGAAAGATATCGGAGGTGTTCTATAAACGTCAGCAGAGGAGCTGTGTTAACAATGGCACCCAACGTGAAGAGGTATGTTTAGTAGCGCTACTTATTGTTGAATGGTCATTTCATTTTGTGTGCACACATCATGGGACATAAATCCAATGCATTGGTCGTCAAAGAAAATAATTAACTTTGCGAACTAGTTTCAAATTGTTTCGATTGTGCTTTTGACTTTCTGTGTATTATGGAGACATCTGAAAGTGAACACAGGCCTATGGAAGCGCCACAGTTGAGTGCTTTAAATGACCTTGATGTTCAAATGGACAAAGAAAAACGTGTTGTGAAATTAACTCCTAAAGCATTTGTTGCAAAGGTTGAAACATTACAGAGTGATAGAAAGTCTGTGTTAATTAAAGCTACTAATTTAAGAAAAAATATGCAAGGTCTGATGCAACAAAGAAATGTAAAAGATGTACAAAGTGCTTTTGATGATCTTTTAAATTTCTGTGATGAAGCAAAAGGTATTCATGGTTCTTTGATGGGTATGTTACCTGAAAGTGAGAAGGAAAAACATGACATATGGTTTAAAGCAAAAATGATTGTGAATAATGATTTTATTGCTGAAGTCAAAATGTGGGTATCATGTGCTGAGAATGAAGTTAGGCCTACTTTAAATGAGGTCATGCATGACAAGGTTGATGATGTTGATCCACATGATAGTATTTCAAATGTTGGTAGTAAACGTTCAAGTAAAGCGAGTACATGCAATGAGGTCATGCATGACAAGGTTGATGATGTTGATCCACATGATAGTATTTCAAATGTTGGTAGTAAACGTTCAAGTAAAGCGAGTACATGCAGTAGTGTTTCTTCTGCAAGAGTTATAGCTGAGGCAAATAAGGCTGCACTGCTTGCTCGTATGGCAATGTTAAAGGAAAAACACGCTTTGGAGGAGCAAGAGCAGAAGATAAAGAGGAAAAAGGAGCAACTGGAGTTGAATGCAATGCTAGCAGAATCTACTGCTAAACTTGCAGTTTTACAGGCCTCTGAATGTCACAGTGTTTCTAAAGCCTCTTCTAATATGCATTCTCAATTGGAAAAGGAAAGGGAGAAAGCTTCCTCAATTATATTGAATCCAATGGCAGAGGAGTTTCAATCTGCTGTATGTAGTAAAATGGAAACCCAAGTATCAGTAGTGGATCCTCCTTTGCCATCTTCTGTGCCGTATCAGGACATTCGTCAGCAGACGTGGCAGGAATGTACGGACTTAGAAAGATGGAGTTCCCAGCATATACTAGGAAAAACATCAGTTCAGTCTCATGGACCTCTTGCATTGGATAAGATTTCTCAGCATGCATCAGTTCAACCTCATGGACCTCTTGCACCTGATAGGATTTCTCAGCATGCATCAGTTCAACCTCATGGACCTCTTGCATCGGATAGGATTTCTCAGCATGAATCAGTTCAACCTCATGGACCTCTTGCATCGGATAGAATTTCTCAGCATGCATCAGTGCAACTTCATGGACGTCTTGCACCTGATAGGATTTCTCAACCGACATTAGTTCAGTCTCATGGACATCTTGCATCTAATGTGATTTCTCAGCCACAAATCGAGTGTCAGGGTGGTGACATTGTCACCATAATGCAAAGACAAAATGAAATAACCGCAGCTCTTGTCCATCAGCAACACTGCACATCTTTACCAGCCAGAGACATTCCCTTGTTTGATGGAGATCCTCTTCAGTATGTTTCATTTATTAGAGCATTTGAAAAGGGAGTAGAGGAGAAGGCAAGTCATAGTGATTGCTTGTATTATTTGGAACAGTTTACTAGGGGGCAGCCTAGGGAGCTGGTTCGCAGTTGTCTTCACATGACCCCTAACTCGGGCTATACCAAGGCAAAACAGTTATTGGAGGAACATTTTGGCAATAAGTATAAGATCGCCACTGCTTATTTAGAAAGAGCCTTGTCTTGGCCCTCAATAAAGGGGGAGGATGTTAATGCTTTGCAGTCTTATGCTCTCTTTCTGCGTGGTTGTTGCAATGTCACTGAGGAGCTGCAGTACCTTCAGGAGTTAGATATGCCAAGCAATATGAGAGTCATTATATCTATATTGCCTTTCAAGCTCAGAGAACGGTGGAGAGTTGTTGCACATAACTGCACTGCATATGCATTGTTGCATATGCTCTCAACGAAATACCTCTAGTTTTGTTTTCCTCCAGCTGCGCTCCATTTTTCGGGCTGCTCTCTTTAATGAGCATACTCGCACCCTAAAGAGAGCAGCCCGAAAAATGGAGCGCAGCTGGAGGAAAACAAAACTAGAGGTATTTCGTATTGCTTGGCGGGAAAGTAGCATATCCTACCGAAAAGCATTAAAAACTGCTAGATCTGATTACTTTTCTTCTCTTTTAGAAGAAAACAAACATAACCCTAGGTATTTATTCAATACAGTGGCTAAATTAACGAAAAATAAAGCCTCAACAAGTGTTGACATTTCCCAACACCACAGCAGTAATGACTTTATGAACTACTTTACTTCTAAAATCGATACTATTAGAGATAAAATTGCAACCATTCAGCCGTCAGCTACAGTTTCGCATCAGACAGTGCACTATAGACCCCCTGAGGAACAGTTCCACTCATTCTCTACTATAGGAGAGGAAGAATTGTATAAACTTGTTAAATCATCTAAACTTACAACATGTATGTTAGACCCTATACCATCTAAGCTCTTAAAAGAGGTGCTTCCAGAAGTCATAGGTCCTCTTCTGACTATTATTAATTCCTCATTGTTATTAGGATATGTCCCCAAAACCTTCAAACTGGCTGTTATTAAGCCTCTCATAAAAAAGCCACAACTTGACCCCAGAGAACTAGTTAATTATAGACCAATCTCGAATCTCCCTTTTCTGTCCAAGATACTAGAAAAGGTGGTATCCTCACAATTATATTCCTTCTTAGAGAAAAATGGTATATGTGAGGATTTCCAGTCAGGATTTAGACCGTATCATAGTACTGAAACTGCTCTCCTTAGAGTTACAAATGATCTGCTCTTATCATCTGATCGTGGGTGTATCTCTCTATTAGTTTTATTGGATCTTAGTGCTGCGTTTGACACAATTGACCACAACATTCTTTTGCATAGACTTGAACACTTTGTTGGCATCAGTGGAAGAGCATTAGCATGGTTTAAATCGTACTTAAATGACCGCCATCAGTTCGTAGCAGTGAATGAAGATGTATCATATCGATCACAAGTGCAGTATGGAGTACCTCAAGGCTCAGTTCTAGGGCCGCTACTCTTCACGCTTTGTATGTTACCCTTGGGAGATATCATCAGGAAACATGGTGTTAGCTTTCACTGTTATGCTGATGATACGCAGCTCTATATTTCCTCGCAGCCCGGTGAAACACACCAATTTGAAAAACTAATGGAATGCATAGTCGATATAAAAAAATTGGATGACGAGTAATTTCTTACTGCTAAATTCAGAAAAAACAGAGGTGTTAATCATAGGGCCTAAAAACTCTACTTGTAATAACCTAGAACACTGTCTAAGACTTGATGGTTGCTCTGTCAATTCTTCGTCATCAGTTAGGAACCTAGGTGTGCTACTTGATCGCAATCTTTCCTTAGAAAGCCACGTTTCTAGCATTTGTAAAACTGCATTTTTCCATCTCAAAAATATATCTAAATTACGGCCTATGCTCTCAATGTCAAATGCAGAAATGTTAATCCATGCATTTATGACTTCAAGGTTAGACTACTGTAATGCTTTATTGGGTGGTTGTTCTGCACGCTTGGTAAACAAACTACAGCTAGTCCAAAATGCAGCAGCAAGAGTTCTTACTAGAACCAGGAAGTATGACCATATTAGCCCGGTCCTGTCCACACTGCACTGGCTCCCTATCAAACATCGTATAGATTTTAAAATATTGCTTATTACTTATAAAGCCCTGAATGGTTTAGCACCTCAGTATTTGAATGAGCTCCTTTTACATTATACTCCTCTACGTCCGCTACGTTCTCAAAACTCAGGCAATTTGATAATACCTAGAATATCAAAATTAACTGCGGGCGGCAGATCCTTTTCCTATTTGGCGCCTAAACTCTGGAATAACCTACCTAACATTGTTCGGGAGGCAGACACACTCTTGCAGTTTAAATCTAGATTAAAGACCCATCTCTTTAACCTGGCATACACATAACATACTAATATGCTTTTAATATCCAAATCCGTTAAAGGATTTTTAGGCTGCATTAATTAGGTAAACTGGAACCGGAACACTTCACATAACACCGTACTTTCTACATCATTAGAAGAATGGCATCTACGCTAATATTTGTCTGTTTCTCTCTTGTTCCGAGGTCACCGTGGCCACCAGATCCAGTCTGTGTCCAGATCAGAGGGTCACTGCAGTCACCCGGATCCAGTACGTATCCAGACCAGATGGTGGATCAGCACCTAGAAAGGACCTCTACTGCCCTGAAAGACAGCGGAGACCAGGACAACTAGAGCCCCAGATACAGATCCCCTGTAAAGACCTTGTCTCAGAGGAGCACCAGGACAAGACCACAGGAAACAGATGATTCTTCTGCACAATCTGACTTTGCTGCAGCCTGGAATTGAACTACTGGTTTCGTCTGGTCAGAGGAGAACTGGCCCCCCAACTGAGCCTGGTTTCTCCCAAGGTTTTTTTCTCCATTCTGTCACCGATGGAGTTTCGGTTCCTTGCCGCTGTCGCCTCTGGCTTGCTTAGTTGGGGTCACTTCATCTACAGCGATATCATTGACTTGATTGCAAATTAAAACAGACACTATTTCAACTGAACAGAGATGACATCAATGAATTCAGTGATGAACTGCCTTTAACTATCATTTTGCATTATTGAGACACTGTTTTCCAAATGAATGTTGTTCAGTGCTTTGGCGCAATGTATTTTGTTTAAAGCACTATATAAATAAAGGTGATTGATTGATTGATAACATTCTGGAAATTACTGAATGCAGAGCTTTGTTCAAAGATCTTGTTCAATTTGTTGAAAGACAGGTTAGTATCCTAATGGATCCTTTGTTTGGTGATATTAGAGACTTGCCAACTAGCGTGAGGCCTGTTAATCGGTCAAAGCTACGTCCAGAAGGTAGAGTTAAAGGAAACATCTTTGCCACTACCGTTGCACCTGTGGAATCTGGGGAAACTACTAAGAACATGAGAAGAGAATTGCCATCAAATAAATCTAAAGTAATTCCATTATGTTTGTGTTGTGCTAAGCATCATTTATTGGAGTTCTGTCCACAATTTGAAAAGAGGAAGCATAGGGAAAAGATGGAATTTCTAAAGGAGAAAGAGCTTTGCTTTGGTTGCTTAAGTGCTGGGCACATGAGTCGTAACTGTGGCAAGCGGTTGACTTGTAGGATATGTAGTCAGCACCATCCCACTGTGCTTCATGTAGACAGAAATACAGCCAACTACAACCGAGCTTCCAAGGAGTCAGAGGCACACAAGTTCTTGGGATCAACTGAAACATGTGGTCATACAGGGGCCGGAAAGGATCGCTGTCTTCTTTCTATCTTACCAGTTCAAGTCAAGGCCAGTAAAGGAGATCATATAATCCAGACGTATGCATTCCTGGATCCTGGCAGTTCGGCGACCTTTTGTACAGAAAGCCTTATGCAGCGGCTCAATCTTTCTGGTAGAAAAACTCAGTTTCTGTTACAAACTATGGGACAGGAAAGAGTTGTACCTGCATACATACTTTCAGGTTTGGAAGTATCTGCTATTAATGGTAGCATCTTCTATCAGCTTCCACAAACACTTACACAGAAACAAATGCCCGTAAGTTCTGATAACATTGTATCTAAAGGAGATTTGTCCAAATGGCCTTACTTGGCAAAGGTTAAAGTTCCCCGTATAATGGCTAACGTTGAGTTGTTGATTGGAAACAATGCTCCCAAGATGATGGAGCCTTGGGAAGTCATAAATAGCCATGGGGATGGCCCTTATGCTATAAGAACGGCATTAGGTTGGGTCATCAATGGTCCTTTGAATGCAGGCAGCCTTGAGGATGAAGACTGTCCTGCAGTGGTTAACAGGATTTCTGTGTGTAGACTGGAGGAGATGTTGCTTAAACAATACAACCATGACTTCAATGAGCGAGCTGTAGAAGAGCAAGGATTGTCAAGAGAGGATATTAGATTCTTGGACATTGCTGAGAGTTCTGTCAAGCTTGAGGACAATCATTATACCTTGAAGTTACCATTTAAAAGGGAAAATGTGTATCTTCCTAACAACTTCTCTTTGGCAAAACAGCGGATACTTGGATTGAAGAGGAGATTTCAGAGAGATGAGCAGTTTTATGAGGAGTACGTAGCATTCCTCAAAGAAATGATTAACAAAGGATATGCAGAGCAATTGCCCACTGAGCAGCTGAAAGGAGACAGCGGCAAGGTGTGGTATATTCCTCACCATGGTGTACGTCATCCCAGGAAGAGGAACCTGCGGGTGGTTTTTGATTGTGGTGCGGCATTCAAAGGAACATCATTAAATCAGGTCCTTCTGCAAGGTCCCAATTTTACAAGTACATTGATTGGTGTTCTCCTAAGGTTTAGGCAGGAGTCGGTAGCTGTCATGGGAGACATACAGGCAATGTTTCATCAGGTTAGAGTGGCAGAAGAGGACCGGGATTTCCTCCGTTTCTTATGGTGGCAGAACGGAGATTTTACAAAAGAAGTGTCAGTGTTTCGTATGACTGTCCATCTTTTTGGGGCTGTCTCCTCTCCAAGTTGCGCTGCCTTTGCGTTGCGAAAAACAGCAGATGATCATCAATGTGAATTCCATGAGGAGGTTGTTCAGACTCTCAAAGATAACTTTTACGTAGATGATTGCCTTAAGAGTGTGGCATCTGAAGAGGAAGCAGTTTCTTTGGTTCAAGATCTTTCCAATCTCTGTCAGCAAGGAGGTTTTACTCTGACAAAATGGATAAGCAACAAGCGCACTGTCCTGCAAACCCTTCCTGAGGAGTGTCGAGCCAAGGAGTGGAAAGAGCTGGATCTGGACAAAGACAGCTTGCCTGTTGAGAGAGCTCTTGGTTTGTTGTGGTGTGCGGAAACTGACTCATTTAAGTTCAAACTGGAGATTCAGGAGAAGTCTTGCACAAGACGTGGAATGTTGTCAGTGTCCAGTTCAGTATACGATCCATTTGGGATCTTGGGACCAGTAGTGTTACCTGCTAAGATCATGCTACAGGAGCTATGCCGGAGGAACTTTGGATGGGATGAGACTGTGCCCTATGAGATATTGTGTGGTTGGACACGGTGGTTGAAGGAACTTAATGCACTCTCTGAATTCAAGTTTGAGAGATGCATTAAGCCCATGAGTTGGGGTTCCTACACACATGCGCAGCTTCATCATTTTTCAGATGCAAGCGAACAGGGATATGGCACAGTCACTTACCTTAGAATCCAGAATAGCAACAGTGACATTCATGTGTCCTTCCTCATGGGCAAGGCTCGAGTAACACCTTTAAAGGCTATCACTGTTCCCCGCTTGGAGCTAACTGCAGCTGTTCTTGCTGTCCGTGTTGATCTGATGCTAAAGAAAGAGCTGAGGCTCCAGTTGCAAGAATCAGTCTTCTGGACAGACAGCACATCTGTACTCAAGTATGTCATGAATGAGGACAAGCGGTTTCATACTTTTGTTGCCAACAGAGTTTCCATCATCAGGGAAGCCACAAAGACATCACAGTGGCGATATGTTGGCACAAAGGAGAATCCAGCTGACGATGCATCCAGAGG
The DNA here is from genome assembly GCF_023724105.1 of Carassius gibelio. NCBI lineage: Eukaryota > Metazoa > Chordata > Actinopteri > Cypriniformes > Cyprinidae > Carassius > Carassius gibelio. The sequence continues at coordinate 14,580,469 of NC_068405.1, read as the reverse complement.
AAGGAGGGCTGGAGATTTTATCAAGAACAACAGATGGATAGAAGGACCCAAGTTTCTGTACAAACCAGAAGAGGATTGGCCTGTAAATATGGTGGACACTGTAGTAGGGGTTGAGGACCTAGAGGTCAAGAAGGAAGCCTTTGTCAATGTGGTAAATACTCAAGGCTCACTGAAGGGTACAAATAGGTTGATTGCTTACTTTTCAGATTGGAGAAGACTTCGAGTATCAGTTGCGTGGTTGCTTAAGTTGAAGAGGATGTTGTTGAGAAGGATTTGCAAGAGGAGAGAGTCCGATACTGCTGAAGCCAACAAACAGAATGTCCTAGAGCAAGGGAATCGGATAGCTAAAGGTACAACAGGAGGACAAACCTTGTCGGCAGAGGATCTTATGGAAGCCGAGATGGCTATAATTTGGTATTGCCAACAGCAAAGATTCTCTGAGGAAATCGCTGCTTTGTCTTCTGGAAAGGATACAGTAAGCAAACAGAGTGCCATTTATAAGTTGGATCCATGGTTGGATAATGGGCTTCTGAGAGTTGGAGGGCGGCTGACACGGGGTTCGTTGCCAGAAGACACAAAACATCCGCTACTCCTCTGTAAAGATCAGCATGTGGCTACCCTTATACTGAAAGATTTACATCAACAGCTTGGCCATAGTGGGCGTAATCACATGTTGTCTGCTTTAAGAAGAAGGTATTGGATTACAGGTGCAACCTCAGCTGTGAGGAAGGTCGTAGCAGAATGCTGCTTCTGTAAAAAATATAATGGGAGGATGATGGGGCAGAAGATGGCTGATCTGCCTAAGGAGAGGATTATGCCAGACTATCCGCCGTTTACCAACACAGGCGTTGACTATTTTGGACCAATAGAGGTGAAGAAGGGAAGAGGTACAGTGAAACGCTATGGTGTCATCTTCACCTGCTTGGCCAGTAGAGCCGTTCATCTTGAACTTGCCAATTCTCTTGACACAGATGCCTGCATTAATGCTCTGCGCCGATTTATCAGTAGAAGAGGGCAAGTGGAGCATCTTCTTTCAGATAATGGCACAAATTTTATAGGAGCAGAGAGGGAACTTTCGGGAGGCACTTTTATCATTGAATCAGGCTAAGATTCAACGAGTGCAGTGTTGCCAACTTCTTTCAATGGAAAGTAGCTAAACCCTGCCTGTAAAGTCGCTAAATGTCGCTAGATGACGTCACACGCTAATTAGCATATTCATGACATAAGTGCGTCATATTATCTTGCCCTTTCTGTGCTCATGTAATGCATTTTAAGGCAGCTAAAATTTTCAATAAAAGTTTTTAATTATTATATTTTAATGTTTCTGTTGTCCGACAACGGAATTAATATTATAATGAATGAAACGCGGTCCATTAAGACTACATAACCAGCTCTCAAAGATGTTAATCTCTGCACTAAAATCCTATTCATGACAATGTCTAATGAAATCACAAACACATAAGATTAAGATAATGATTGTACTGTGATTTCGGCTATACTTGTATGTAAAATAGAGTTAGAAGCAACAGAATATATTTTTTAACTGAAAGTGCTGCTCCTCTCTGCTCGCCGAACAAAACAGATGCACAGAGAGAGAGGCGTGTGTGCACGCTGGGAGAGAGCGAGAGAGAGAGAGCTCGTGCGGCAGTGTCGGAGAGTCTCAGAGACTAAGTAAGGTCTGTCAAAAAAAAAGTTGTTAGATTTGTCGCTAGTCGCTACGGGGTCTGAAAAGTCGCTAAATCTAGCGACAAAGTCGCTAAGTTGGCAACACTGAACGAGTGTTATGTCAGAAGGGCATTAAGTGGAGTTTCAACCCTCCAGCTGGATCTCATTATGGTGGGGTTTGGGAGCGGGTCATCCGCATGTTGAGGAAGATCCTCACTGCAGTATTTCAACAGCAGACGCTTGATGATGACAGTTTCCATACAGTCTTGTGTGAAGCGGAGGCAATCTTGAATGATCGACCAATCACCAAATTGTCTGACGATCCAATGGATCTTGAAGCTCTCACTCCCAATCATATTCTGTTGTTAAAGGGAAAACCATCCTTATCTCCTGGATTGTTCGATGTTCATGACTTATACATAAAAAGAAGGTGGAAACAGGTTCAGTATATATCAGACCTCTTTTGGAAGAGATGGGTTAGGGAATACCTACCGTTGTTGCAGGAAAGGCAGAAATGGAACAAGATTAAAAATAGCCTCAAATCTGGAGACATTGTGGCCATTATGGATCCAACGGCACCTCGAGGATCCTGGCCACTTGGAAGAGTTTTGGAAACATTCCCTGACAAGAAAGGGCTGGTGCGCTCGGTTCGCTTACAAACTAAGTCAAGTGTTATTGATAGGCCTGTAGCAAAACTTTGCTTTTTGCATGAGTCTATGGGTTAAGGGGTTTGTTACAAGCATCGTGTGTGTATGATGCTTGATATTTCTATTTGTTTATGGCTCTCTGTTATGTGTTGGGAATTGGTATGTTGATTTATCCCAATTAGGGGCCGGTATGTAAGAGCCATTTTGGTCTTATGTACAGGTACGTCCAGTAGGGGTCACTCTTTGTTCACAATATATAGGTGGGAACCTTCCTTCAGGTAGCAGGTGTTGCTGGAGGGAAGGTGCACACCGTTTTTGACCGCTACGCTAGGTTGTTTGTACCATGCTATGCAAGTCATTGTAAAGGTGACGGACTGGTGGATTTACTGACTGTTCATTTGGATTCTTGCCTATATGGAAATGAAGACCAGTAATGGTAAAATAAATCTACAACAATGAGCAATATTAACATCTTGTGTGGACATTCCATTTAATAGTAACCCAAGCATGCGCGTCCATCACAAGCACCATCCAGCATCCCACAGCAGCTTAAAGTATTAGACTTGGCTGCTTACAGCGTCTATAATAATGTGTCTAAATGTTTTCTGCTGTGATAATAATCACCACATGTCAGCAGATATATGTTTTGACATTTTCGGGAGCCACTGATTTGTGTAGAGGAAAGTTTTTGATGTCTATCATAGAACTATACCACATGACAACATATCAATAATGTCTGCAAGCTAATGATGAACAGTAGTTTGAAGCTTACCTCAACTTGAGCATAGACTGTATTACCTTCTACTACCTCCTCCGGAGCACCTGTGAGGTTTACAATGTACAGCAGTATATCAACATCAGAACTTTTCAAATTATAAAGAATATATTAATATATGCATCTACTCATTTGCTATGATAACTTAAAAATGACTATGATAGTGTGTGTTATATTAGGCTAAGTTTTTCTGTTAATACTAAAGCATTGCTTGGCTCTTTCGATACATTTTTCTAGATTTGTGTTTTGTTTTGTGTAAGAGGACGCATGTTATTTTGCCAAGTCCCATACACCTCTCATCAATTTGAATTAGAGTAGTTAAATCGTACAATTTAAAAATGTTGTTCTCCTATTAATATTTTATTGAATAAGAGATTACTCAATTTGAGTGAATTAATAATTTGGTAATAAAACAATATTTTTATTTAATAAAAAAGAAGAGTTTGTCCACTTTAGAAACATCAGGACAGGATTTTTTGTCTCTTTAGTGGCGAGTGGCTGAGGTGAGTAAGTTGGTGACTTTTCAAAGGGAAACATTTTCTTTGTATAAATTTGCTTTCTTACTTTGCCAAAGCTCAGCATGTTCACCCTGTCAGCATAAAATATGCCGGAAGTGATCAGAATACAGTATTTTCAAAATATGTAAATTTGAGTAAACCAAATTCTCTTCAACAACTAAACTAACTATTTAGCTAGTCACAGTTTGTTGTAAGCTAATATGTTAATTGAAGCTCAAAATTCCCCCCTGTCTGCCACTTAGATTGGACATATACATGACAGGGTGGATATAGCATTGATTTGTAGTTAATATTGCTATAAAATAATTGTAAATATGATTGAGTTTACTGAATACTGTTCTGTCAAGGAGTAAAAGTTAGTATGTGCATACAGTACACTATTTTTTAGGCCTCATGAACAAGCTGTGTATGCTGCATTGATAAAATCTGCTGTATTTATCAAAATTACTGTTTGCTAATTTGTTTTTATAATTGAATGAAATGCTATTGTACTACTTTATATGATTGAGACAGTAATTAAATTATTTATTATAATTAGATTTATTTTTTCCAATCAATTCAACAATTCCAAGTTGAATATATGTTTCATTGTCATATTTTGTTATGCTTTGTATGTTCTGCATCATGTGTCCACCCCATCATTTTGATAATTTAAATTAATATTTAATATAACAATTCAGTCATATCTATATAATCCAGTGTGTTCAATAGCTAGGTGTCGGAGCAATAACAAGCAAACAAACAAAAAATGCATCCAAATATCACAGTTTTCTCCAATAAGAAAAAAATACATGTGCAAGTTGTATGTGTTTCTCTAAAAACACAGGGTTTACATAAAATCTTTTACATATTTATAATTTGAAAGCAAACAAATAACCCTGTTAAGGAAAGGGACCTGCAACTTTCAGAAAATAATTTGAATAATTATCTAAAACAAAATGTGTGGGAGCTCAACTAATATATAGTACTTAAGTGTCTACTATTTATGACATGACATAAAGCGAATGGGAAATTAAGACAAAAATGTGTGAGTATTCAGAGCGTTGAAAGGCACTCTATGGTGATACTGACCCATGCGCTTTAGTAAGAACAGATTATATATCATTTTTTTTTATACTGGCTGACTGTTAATGCCGAACTGCTCTAAACTGAGTTTCTTTTGTATTATGTACTTCGGCATCTGAGGCTTTCCTCATGTACTCAGTTGAAAACAGAAGTAGTTGTAAACCATTTCTGTTAGAAATGAAGATAATTATTACATTTTTGGAAATTTGTGTTTTATTTGATTTGCTTTTAATACTTATTCTCAGGATTAAGTAGAAAATGATTGTTCATTCTTCATTTTTTGGCACCAGCAAAGAACAAATATGTTTCTGTCCTCATCGTTGTTACAAACATTGTGAGATTTAAACCTGAACAGGTTGAGTTGTGTCGAGGTGAATATAGATCAAAAATAAGGTCTAATCTAAAAAAAAATGTAATGTACTGTATTTTAGGATGAACAGTGTTCTTAAAGATCTTTTATTGTTGGTTAATAACTGGTTGGTACTAAGGATGTTTAAATGATCTCATCAGAGGATATTTTGTAGAGACAAGAATTATAAAAATTGGAAGAACACCCCATTCTAAATTATTACAGTTAACTAAAACTGAAGAAATATCACCATCATTCTTTTTTATTATTTTACAAATGAAGTAAAGTACTTAATTGATCAACTTGATGAACACAATGATCATTTTTATAGAGAATGTATGTGAGCCAATATGGACATACCTTTTTTATACTTGAAGCACACAACGGCTGAAACACATAAAAGCAAAATGCACACTGCCACCGAACCAACTCCTAAACCCAGGCGAGATGAATCACTCTTTGAGATTTCATCTGGAAAATGAGAAGTTTATAATTAAAAACAACCCATTCTCACTCCAAAGGCGTCAAAAACCGAAGCATGGTCAAGCGCCCCTAGCGTCACTTTTATGACGCCAAATGTGCCTCTCGGCGTCGACTATGGAAGCACTACGACCTTCATTGCTTTCAGTGGGAAACTTTTGGCGTCAGAATTCGACACGAGGACATGAGATGTTTATCGCTATGAAATCACGTTCAAGAAGTCTCATTCAGCACACATCGCGCGATACTTGCTATCAGTTCCACAGTTTGGGTGAGTAGTCGTATATACGCTCTTTTAATGCCTTTTATCAAATGTATTCTGTTTTCTTTATTAATCAGATTAGTGCCATATGTTTAATCGCTGTATTATATCGGTCATCCGCGGCTGTCTTTGAGTTTCATTGCGTTTAAATAAATGAACACAGCTGCTAATTAGTGTGATTAAACTCTATCTGTCACGTGACGTGCCATAGACCTTCGATCCGTTTTATATTATTATTAATTTCAGGATCAATGATGTAAGTTGTATTTGTAGTAAAATCATGGTAATCACGACACAATAGTAATAAATGAAATGTGAAGTTAAAACACAGTAAATGGGACATTAGTAACTGTAACTGTAGTTTTACTATGATATATTAATAATCAATACAACAATACAATAATCACCAAACCAGCTATGTTTGTATCACTGTAATGTTAGTGTTTTTATGTGCTTTTATATGACAGATATCACAGTAATCATGTGTTCTGTACCATGCTTTTAATACCTTTTAATGTGAATCCAAAAAAAAAAAAAATCAAATTAAAAATAAATAATAAAACATGTATTTTTCCATCTTGCAGTTCATTCATATCAGTTTATATATATATATATATATATATATATATATATATATATATATATATATATATATATATATATATATATTTTGCTCACAGATCATTATTAACATTCTGTATATAATTCAATTTTATTTTCTCTCCCCTTTTTTATTATTTATATTTTTAGCTGAAAAGACGTAAAGGCAGTCAGCCCAGTGGTGTTTCTGGAGAGGGATTCCTTCAGAAATGGAGAAGACAGAAAGCTGCGGAGGCAGATATTTGCAGCAGTAAGTCTGTGATAGTTTGTCTCTTTTATCAAAAATTCCTGCTGTTATAATTTGTACAGCATTTGTTGTTTCTTAAACTGTTGCACTGTCCAAATACCCACACTTGCCATCTTTTCACTTGACCACTTGATTACTTATTTGAAGTCTTTCCTGTATTTGGCCTAGTGTTCGAGTGAGCATGATGACCACGAGTGTGTGTCGAACTTTTCATGACCTGATGACTGTGTTTCCCAATCCTGATCCTGGAGAACCCCAGCACTGCACGGTTTTGGTGTCTCTCTTATCTGCCTTGGAGTCTTCACTGATGAGCTGATGAGTTGAATCAGGTGTGTTTGATCAGGGAGACATCTCAAATGTGCAGTGTTGGGGTTCTCCAGGACCAGGATTGGGAGCCACTGCCTTATGGGACACTTATGTGTTTAAAGAGATTTTTAATATCTAATTATCAATATTTCACATACTGTACATTGGACAGCTTTCCATGACCTCTTGTGAGATCTCGGCAAAAAGTCTGACGATTTATTCCAAAACATGATGCATGATGGGATACACTAAGCTTTGTATAGTGCTCCAGAGCAGTATTGGAGAGGTTTAGTGTGTGTTAAGGACGCTGTGCTTTGGCATTATTAAGACCGGGGACAGTCTTGTGCACACACTGTCACGTACACACACTCTCAAGTGGCCAAGACTGCAAGTGTGGGTATCTGGACAGGGTCAAAGTCTTAAAAATGATCCCTAAACACATCACAGTCTTAATAATCCAGTTTAACACTTGTATGATATTGTACAAGCCCCAGGACTGTCTCATCTGACACTATCAAAGAATTCATATGACTATAGCTTGTTATTAATTACTTGCTTTCAATAATGGATTCATTTAACATTTAATTATACAGCATCTTTACAGAGGTGTAATGTACAAGCTGCACGTAATTAATAATATGTCCTTCCTTCTGTCTTACAGGATTTTTTCCAGATAATGCTGTTCTTCTTTTTCAGGTCTAAAATATCGAGCTCAACAGCTATTTTAAGAGCCAACCCTCACAAACCTTCCTAAAACCTAAAAGAGCTATTACTGAGTCTCAGCGAATCTTGCCATGATCAGCTCTTCCCAGGTACATTTGTTTACTCCAAAAATGCTCTGGTCTGAATCTTACTTTAAATTAACTTAATTATGTTTAATGAGCAATATTAATTGCACAGAGAGTAAGTAGAGATTATCTTGTTTCACAGAAGAGAAGGAAGACCAAGGATATGATTTGCTCAGGATGAGGAATGAAGATGGCCATCTTGAGCTCAAACAAACAGAAGTCCTCTGGTATGTGTGTGTTGAAGCAATGTTATACAACATTTTATGTCATGTCAGCCTTGATTTCGTTTTATACTATTACAATTACAGCATGTTAGCAAAGTGTGACTGGACATTTTTAATATTATGTTTTTAAAAACACACCACCTGTTTTATTAGCAGACAAGTGTCATGAAATTGGTTTAGTTGATATAAACACCAATTGACATTATTTCATTGTTTTGTAAATGTTATGTTATTAATTGTGAATTGATAGTTGATTGGTTTGAAGCCAGGCATTACACTGCACAGACTAAAACACATTTGTGAGAGAAGTCAGGAACTTTGGAGAAAGATTCTAGAGGAAAAAAACACATTTACTGCAACAACAGATGAATTCTAGAGTCTCTGAGAACTACACATGCTAATGTCTCATGAGCAAGACCTTTGCTTCTGTAGCTTTTTCTTAATTCTTGCAGAATGACATATTTATTGCAGTATTTTTATTTGTACAGATGATCTCATCAGCCAAATGAGGGGTTTTGACCAAGTGATGCTCTTGAAAGGAGTGAAAGAAGAGGATGTGGTAAATTGTCTTCAGAGAAAAGCTTCTCAAAAGATCTTAAAACAGCTTGAAGAATGGTAAGTGTACAGTACTACAAGGGTCATAGTTACTCACCCTGCTAAAACCACACAGAACATAAGCTGCGCTCTCTGTCCATTAAACAACTTCTTCTGCATTGTTTGTTTCACTTTGACCAGGTCTGGGATCTTAGGACTGAGAGATCATCTGGCTGAGAACAAGCTACACCTCATCAGTGCTGGACATCAACCACAAACTGTTTCCAGACACGAGAGAAGAAGATCACGATGGGGAGATGAAACCAGTTTAGATGTGATGATGGGAATCATTATTTTCTGAAACAGTATCACATGTCTAATATGTATCACATGATCTGTATCACAGTTGACTGGATGGGACTGTGTGACTTTTAAGGACATTTCATCACTCATCTGTGTGAACTGATTTATATATGAGGTTAATGTATCTTTGATGATAATTATTTTCATTGAATCTTATTTGTCTTGATGCTACTTTATCAAGTTTATAGTCTATGCTTCAATAAAATGAAAATGGTGAATATTGTGTTCTGAAGATTCTTGGTAAATACATAATTTTACTAGGTAGGCTCATATGTGTTTATTTTAGACTTGGAAAAACGACATATTAATTATTGGGATTATTTTTTTATTTAAGACATGAACATTTTTGATCGGATTAATAACATCTGGGACATCAGTACACCAGAAAGTAATTTTTTTATATTTTAGTAACAAATATGCACATTTTTTGTGAAATACAGGGAGTTACAAGATTAATTATTCTGCATTACAAGATGGTGCCATGGGCTTTATTGTTACAAACACTTGAGGGATAACTGAGAATGTAGCAGGAATGATCAACGTGGATCTTGTACTGCATTAAAACCAAGAGCACGCACATTACTGATGTCCAGCACATGAGGAGCAAGATACGGGGGTGAGGAGGACATTTTTACACTGATTTCGGCTAATTAGTTATATATAATGCTAATATATATATATATATATATATATATATATATATATATATAAATTAATATTCTTAGCACTGCATGAATTTGTCCTTGTGTAATAGTGAAGTATCACAATGTGTATACATTGTCCTTGATTACTGCTTTACAGTGGGGAATAGATAATGGCAAGTTGTTGCAGGTTCATCCATTATATTTCTTGCCATTTACTTCAAAAATCAAAGAAATAATCTATTATTTTCATTATTAAATCATTTCTTTATAATTTTTCCATGTTTCATCAGATGGCCTCACAATGTCCTGTCAAAAGGTATAATAGCCATGATGAATAGAATAGAAAACAGAGGACTGTGAAAACTGTCAGATATAAATGTGGCTCAGCTCAGTTTGTTGTTCATGATGAGGAGAATACATATATGTAGGTTTTACTGCCCTGCTACCCCCAGGGGCCCAGTAGCACCCCCCGGAAGAGCCCAAAACTGTACATTTCAAATGGCTGTAAATCAGAGTCCAATTAACATATCAAAGAGAAAATGGGCAGGATTATTACTTATGCTATGCTGATAAAATAATGTTGAGCTCAGTTTTCAGAAATAAGTGGAAAGCTGGCATAAAAGCATTTTAAATATTGCTCACTGTAAAATACCACATTTCAGCCTGCCTCTCAAATATATCATAGAGGTTTGCACAATAAACATATTTAGATATCCAGTTTACCTTAAAATAAATAATTTATTTAGTTTTGTTAATAAAAAGTTTTAAACTACATTACCCACAAGCCTCCGTCGTTCTATCTATGCAAAGGCAACACTAGGGGGCTGTTTTTGTAGTTCATTGAAGTTATGCTTAGGGTTAGGATTAGGATCTCGCTAAAGATGTCATTTTTCTCAAGATAGCAACACTTCATTGTTGACTTAATATATTACTAATGTGATGATAGGAGCAAAACATACTTTTTAACATGATGCGCTGTTTAATATGGGTTAAAAGATAGTCCAACCACAGACTGTCCTGAAAAGTCATAGCCAATGGCATCTAAGCTGAGCAGCAGCGTCACACTTCCTTATCCATGTATGACAGATGTCTTTCGTTTTTCGGCTGAAGGGATAGATTCGGTTAACAATAGATTAAGCTTGCTACTTATTAGATTCTGTTTTATTAACGTCTTCACCTTCCTCCGTTGTTCAGCTTGACAAAAATTGGGCAATATTGATGTGCACATGCCCAGCAGTCGCAGTTGTATCCAACAGATAGATTCCTCTCATTAAATATAAGACACATTTTTAAGATTTGTATTTTTTTTTTTTTGACCAAAGACAAATATATTTACTAATCAAATGACGTGCTTCTAAAATTTACATTGTATATTACATTGTGTTTTAAAGTTAAAATTGTTCACATTTGTGTTTCTGTGATTTACCATTCTCTACCATTTGAACCCTAGGAATAAAAACAGAAATTATAAATTAATGAATGAATGAATGAACAAATAAATACATAAAGCATAATAAACATGCATATTTTTGTAAGGATCTTCCATTATTTATTGATATGTCAAACTCATTTAAAGTCAACATGCCCAAATTACTACACTGCATCCTCTGTCACCAAGCTCGTTTTTGCCACCATAAAGAATAAAAAGGCAGTTATGTTGTAAACATTAACTATTTTCAGTATGCAAATGAAAATGCTTTTATTAAAAAACAAAACAGTAAATACAGTATGTCTTTCAGAGAACACTGGAAAAAGATCAATTTTATTAAAAAAATTAAATTGACCAAAATGTTATACAACACAATGTAAATGTTTCAAACTCACAAAAAAACACCATGAAGACATGCATGTCAAGTGTGCAATATCATCTATAAAACTCAATCAGCACAGCATCAAATAAACACTGATTGTCTGAACAATGGAAGACAGAGAAAGTGTTCAGGAAAACAAACACCTGCTAGCTTTGACAATAACATCATGAATTCACTTCATGACTGGAGCTAGGGGATGACTGTGTATGAATATCTCCTTTACTAAAACTCTTAATTAAAGTCTAAAAAGTTCACTGTATGAAGCTTGAAAAAGAGAACAAAATGCTTTATCAATACGAAAAATACTATTTTTAACTATTGTTTTCATCACTGGTTCTGTAATGTATTCATTATGAGCTTATAAATAAAACAAAGTTACATCTTCTGCAAAAATCAAACCACTGCAAAGTCTAATCACTGATCCAGGGACCATATCTGTGTGTGTGGGGGATAAAGAGTTAACGAGGTGAGTCCTTGTGCATGATGGAGAACTGCAGTGTTATCCTCAAACAATCCTGTAAAACAGAAATATTACATTACATTCAACTTATACATTACACTGTGTTTTGTTTAGACCATAAAAGCAGCCTCTGTAAAGATGCTGTAAAATTAAATGTTAAATGAATCCATTATTGAAAGCAAGTAATTAATAACAAGCTATAGTCATATGAATTCTTTTGATAGTGTCAGATGAGACCGTCCTGGGGCTTGTACAATATCATACAAGTGTTAAACTGGATTATTAAGACTGTGATGTGTTTAGTACAGTATGTGAAATATTGATAATTAGATATTAAAAATCTCTTTAAACACATAAGTGTCCCATAAGGCAGTGGCTCCCAATCCTGGTCCTGGAGAACCCCAACACTGCACATTTGAGATGTCTCCCTGATCAAACACACCTGATTCAACTCATCAGCTCATCAGTGAAGACTCCAAGGCAGATAAGAGAGACACCAAAACCGTGCAGTGCTGGGGTTCTCCAGGATCAGGATTGGGAAACACAGTCATCAGGTCATGAAAAGTTCGACACACACTCGTGGTCATCATGCTCACTCGAACACTAGGCCAAATACAGGAAAGACTTCAAATAAGTAATCAAGTGGTCAAGTGAAAAGATGGCAAGTGTGGGTATTTGGACAGTGCAACAGTTTAAGAAACAACAAATGCTGTACAAATTATAACAGCAGGAATTTTTGATAAAAGAGACAAACTATCACAGACTTACTGCTGCAAATATCTGCCTCCGCAGCTTTCTGTCTTCTCCATTTCTGAAGGAATCCCTCTCCAGAAACACCACTGGGCTGACTGCCTTTACGTCTTTTCAGCTAAAAATATAAATAATAAAAAAGGGGAGAGAAAATAAAATTGAATTATATACAGAATGTTAATAATGATCTGTGAGCAAAATATTTATATATATATATATATATATATATATATATATATATATATATATATATATATATATAAACTGATATGAATGAACTGCAAGATGGAAAAATACATGTTTTATTATTTATTTTTAATTTGATTTTTTTTTTTTTTTGGATTCACATTAAAAGGTATTAAAAGCATGGTACAGAACACATGATTACTGTGATATCTGTCATATAAAAGCACATAAAAACACTAACATTACAGTGATACAAACATAGCTGGTTTGGTGATTATTTTATTGTTGTATTGATTATTAATATATCATAGTAAAACTACAGTTACAGTTACTAATGTCCCATTTACTGTGTTTTAACTTCACATTTCATTTATTACTATTGTGTCGTGATTACCATGATTTTACTACAAATACAACTTACATCATTGATCCTGAAATTAATAATAATATAAAACGGATCGAAGGTCTATGGCACGTCACGTGACAGATAGAGTTTAATCACACTAATTAGCAGCTGTGTTCATTTATTTAAACGCAATGAAACTCAAAGACAGCCGCGGATGACCGATATAATACAGCGATTAAACATATGGCACTAATCTGATTAATAAAGAAGACAGAATACATTTGATAAAAGGCATTAAAAGAGCGTATATACGACTACTCACCCAAACTGTGGAACTGATAGCAAGTATCGCGCGATGTGTGCTGAATGAGACTTCTTGAACGTGATTTCATAGCGATAAACATCTCATGTCCTCGTGTCGAATTCTGACGCCAAAAGTTTCCCACTGAAAGCAATGAAGGTCGTAGTGCTTCGATAGTCGACGCCGAGAGGCACATTTGGCGTCATAAAAGTGACGCTAGGGGCGCTTGACCATGCTTCGGTTTTTGACGCCTTTGGAGTGAGAATGGGTTGTTAAAAACTACAGTTGACAGTTCAGTTTTTCTGAGTTCACTTTACAGCAGTTAGATTGGATTTGTTAAACCAAAATGAGATATTTGATTTGAGAATTAATGTGCACTGTTTGTGTGTGTGTGGGGGGGGGGGGGTACTTTTACCTCCACTTTTACCTGAGTTGTGTAATATTTATTCTGTCTTGTTTCCAGCTGACAGGGTTGCTATGTTTACAGATGATGTATTTCTTGCTGCAGTCCAGGGTGAGAGTGTGGATCTGTGATGTCACTTCCTGTGGAGAGCATCTGTTGTTCTGATAGCTGGAGTTAATCATGAGCTCATGAGCTCTGCATGTGAAGTTCACAGTACAGGAGTCACTGCTGGACCAGTTTGAGTTCACAGTCAGGACAGGAGCCTTCACAGCATCTGACAGATTATATATTCCACAAACATACATCAGAATAGTTGATCAACTGTGTTTAAAAAATCCTCAAACATCATCAAACTAAATCATATTCAGAGTTTCTATTTGTATTAATTTGATTGTACATTAAGAAGTTGCCTGTAGTCTTGGTGTATGTTTAATCACAGCAGTGCTTTTGCCTTTAATCTGATAGGGGCTAGACTAATACCAAACTTTATTTTACCACATGTAATTTCTTTACATCATCTGTGTGTAAAGCATGATTGGAAAATGTGATTAATTTCACCACTTGTGCTATATAATATCACACAGTGTAAAACATCAACATAATTAAGTTAATTTTTTATTTTTTATGAGCTGAACACACAAAGCAAAATCACACTCACCTATTACAGATACTCTGTATGAGACCAAATCTTTGTTTTTGATCCAATTGTTCTTGCTGTGTAGAGTCCACTGTCTGTCTTCTGCATGTTCTTCAGAGTCAGAGAGAAGGTTACATCATTGAAAACAACTCTGTCCTTGTAGGAATCTAGAGGTGCTACTCTATTGGAATCACTGTTGTATCTAACTATACTCTCTAATTTATTATTCATCCAGGCTAAAATATCAAACTCTGGTGGTTGTGTCTGAACAGAAGCTCCTGTCTGCACAAACACAGAGATCTCAGCACTGAACCCTGAGGAGAGAGAAAGATACTTGTTTTCTGAGTG
>NC_068405.1:14541583-14565260 GCF_023724105.1 Carassius gibelio | reverse complement strand
AAATTCCAGAGCATGCGCTTTTTACATAACTCTAAATAGCTGACTTCCTGTTGGGTGGAGCCTATGACATGCAATACGAAAGTTGTTCGGCACGATGAGATCTATATGTGTACTGAGTTTCATATGAATATGTGCAAGTATGTGTGAGCTATACATCAACATTTCTGACTGTGTTCCAGGGGGCGCCGTAGAGCCCCTGTGCCACGCCCGGGTCCCAGCCTCTGCAGGCTCCTAAAGGCCACAGATTCCAAAGTGTGCGCAAATTTTCAAGAGTTTTTGAGTATGTTAAGGACCCCAAAAGCCCCCACAACTTTGACGAAAAATTTGAATACTAAACCCTAAATAGCCAACTTCCTGTTGGGCGGAGCCTATGATATGCAATACAAAAGTTGTTTGGATTGATGAGATTTATATGTGTACCGAGTTTCATACGTCTACGAGCAAGAATGTATGATATATGGCCCTCCATATTCCAGGGGGCGCTGTAGAGCCCCTGTGCCACGCCCGTGTATCAGTCTCTGCCCGGCCCTAATGGCCGCAGGTTCCAATCTGTGTGCCAATTTTCAAGACTTTTTAAGCACGTTAAGGGCCCCAAAAGCCCCCGAGACGTTGGAAAAAAAAAAAAATAATAATAATAATAATAAATATAGCTGCAAGCAGCGATGGCGGGCTCAAGCCACCAGTGCCATCGCCACCCCGGTGGGATCAGGTAAACTGTGCCCCGCGGGCACATGCATTCACAATATCCCTCTGGCAGTGAGGTTTTAAAGGATATGGCAGTTAAAGGGTTAATCCGAATCATCTAGACTTTAAAATCACATTCACAGAACAATATATATATATATAACTTTAGTAACACTTTACAATAAGATTCCATTCATAAACATTATGTTAACATGAACAATATTTATATAGCATTCATTCATGTCAGTTAATATTCCAAACTTAAACATTAAAACATTGTTTTATTGTGATTTTTTTCCAAGCACATTTTACCAATTCCAAACCATATCAATCTTAATAACTACCATTATTTTTTATTTAATCATTTATGAGTGCTATACAATAGTCCAGGAAAGCTGGAAGAGAAAAACAGGTCAAGAAGAACTAACAAAAAGAATTGCAAAATAATTAGGAAATAATGTGAAGATTAATTTTTAGTCAATTCTGCAAGACAGACTTTCAGGAAAGGAGGTGGAATAAAAATGAGCTCCTAAATCTTAATCCTCAAACCATCGAACAAGAGGAGGTGGTGCTGGTCCTTCACGAGTCTCTTTAATCTGTTCATAAAGCCTATATATAAAGTCTTAATATATAGTATTTCACAATACTTCATGGTATTCTAATTAAATCATTTTTTGGAATCTTAAGTCTCTCAGAGCCTGACACCGAGTAATTCTGGATACTCCAGGAAAGTGGCAGTTCTGTAAAATGTTGGCGCTGGAGACTAAATGCTCCCTGATAGTTTCACACCTAATTCACTTAAAACACACACAAACACACACACACAGTGACAGAGGGACAGAGTGACATCAGATGTATGATAGTTTTTTAATTTTCTATCATCCATATAGTGTTGTATAGTCATGAAACTATGCATATTTCCTCAGAATGACTGGTCTTCTATGTGTACATTTTTTTTAAAGTGTTTAGAAGCTGCACTTTAAAAAAATAAAAAGACGTTTACTGGTTCCTTTTTTACTATTATTTCAAAAAATCACCACGACAAAACCATTCAAGCTATCCCAAATTCATTCGCACCTGTTCTGTAAGATTAATTCTTTAAACAGTGGTAAAAGAGGATGTGGTGCTGAACCTTCAAGAGTCACTCAAAACGTATCTGTCCATAAAGCCTATAAAGAATTATTCTTAATATACAGTTCACAATACTTCAGCTTGTTATTCTAAATAAGTGAGGGTCATTTTATCAGTAAAATTCCTAAAATACATATTATTTTATTTGAAAGATTTCTATAAATTATTTAAATCATACTTGTTTCTACAATAATTATTTAAAAGTAATCCTATAGCTCCCTCTGGTGGCCATTATTGGTACTAAGAATTGCAAGCTTGATTTATAAGTTATGATAGTTTTAATTTTATGCTGGCTCTTGAAAAGGATAAAGCTATGAAACTTACTGTGCTTCCTTCAAATGAGGACTTCTACTTATATAAAAAATTATGAAGAGTTAGAATGAAAAATTTTAAAGATATAGTAAAATAACTATTGTATTTTTTATGTTACTTTAATAAATCTCTATGGCAACACCATTTAAGCTATCCTAAACCCATTCACAATTTAACATCTCAGTATATTGGCATCATGTTGAAAAAGGAGTATGGAGTAGTATGAGGAGGAGTATGAATTCATTTACAGGCTGATTTTATCATAAATCCACAATAAAATTTCTGAGTTCTGTATCAATCTGTGTTGTTGTTTGTTTATTTTTATCTTTTATTTTTCATAGGAAGATAACTTACTCTCCTTTTTAATAAATGTGCTTATAAACCAAGGACAAGCTATTTATAGCTGTATTTATAAACTGCTTACTACTGACTATTAATATTGGGACAAGGCTTTATAAAGCATGAACTGACTATTTACTAATGAGTGCAGTTATTATAAAGTGTTATCAATGCATTTGCTAATGTTAACAAATTAGACATTATTTTACAGTGTTATCAAATCCTTAAATGACTCATAAGCATTTGTGAAAGTTCTGCTTGCATTACAGCTTAGTATTGATCTGTGAGCTGAACAGATTTACTGTTACATCCATGAGATTATGTAAATTCAAATAAATATAATGTCACAGGATGTCATAGGTCAGTATCAAATGAGTTTGAAATTATTATTTGCAGCACAAATAAGTTTTTTTTAGGATTTTTAAAAATCCCTAAAACTGTCAGAAAAAGTTTAAGGCCTAAGCTATTTCTATGTGAGTGGCTAAATTTATTTTTGTTTTTATAATTGTAATACACAAGCTATGAAATTATACAAAATGTATAAAAAGGTAAATAAATAAATACGCACACATTAAAAAAGCAGCCAAGTCGAATGAGTTTCCTTTTTTATATAGATTAAAATTGAAGACAGAAGCAAGTGGTAAATGTGGTCACTTTAATATTCAAATCCAGTAGATCCAGTTTATGTTCACGTGGCTGTTTTCGTTTATAGTCGCCAAGCTATTATGTGTTTTGAAATAATCTTGTCCGTGATGTGTTCGTTCGTACGACGAAAGGCAGAAACCTGCAGCTCGAGAGATATGTTATTCTGCCAGTCGCGCTTTCAAATAGTCTTGCACTCTTAAACTGGTCACAAACACCTGCATTTACCTCTTGTTGTGTTACAGTGGGTTTATTGTGTGCATTTGTGGTAATATTTTATTTAAAAAAGCTCTTAAACAAGAATAAATTCGTTTGTTTTGAGCTGGACACTGTACGCGCTGATCGGAGGCGTGATTTCAGATAGGCAGCCACAAATATTTCATTTTCACACAAACAGTTCAAAAACATCTGAATTTAGCTCTTGGTGTGTTCTAATTGGTTGATTGTGTGATATCGCTGTAATAATTTATTTTTAAAAGCTTTAAAACAGGAATAAATTCGTTTTCTCTGAGCTCTTTACTCCAGACGCTCGTGATCACAGCGGTGATTCATCTCTCCTATTTCTCACGTATCTCTGGCCAGAAATAATTTATCCATGAGCCCTGAACCGGTAATAATCAGATATGTTGGTTTAGCTTGTCAGTGTGAATTAAATCTAAGTATTTATTTGTATTTTTAACCGATTTAAAAGTGAAAGTAAAAGTCCGGGAATTGAACCTGTAGGGGCGCAATTTCTCTCAGACAATGGAAGTCTAAGCACATATACTCAAACAGAGGGACAGAGTGAGATGAGATGTCTGACAGTTTTTTAATTTTCTGTTATCCATACAGTGTTGTAAAGTCGTTAAACTATGCATATTTCCTCAGAATGACTTTTTCATCTGTATGAAAAAATTATTTGACGTGTTTGGAAGCTGCAATTTAAAAATACAATAATGATTCCCTTTGTAAGGTCATTTAAAAAAATCACCACGGCAAAACCATTCAAGCTATCCAAAATCCATTCACAATTTAAGTTCCTATCAGAAATACTGATGTGTGTTCAGAGATTTGTGAAATTCTAAGTATGTTATTTGCCTCAAAATCACCTGAGAAGTATTCCAGTTTGACATGTTGCCACGCCAACAATTTTTTAGATATCAATATCCCCCTTGCAGATTTATATCGGCTGTGTTTTAACATTATTCTGATGAAGTTTGAAGCAAATCGAGTAATAATAAGATGCTGAATTCAAATCATTTTGAAAATGACACACTTCCTTCTGCCAGTTGGTGGCGCTATAACTTTGACTCCTAATAGTCACATATATGCAATCGACATCATACAACGAATAATCTGATGAAGTTTGATTAAAATCAGGAAATGTATGTGGACGGTATTAGACACTTCCTGTTTCTCATTTCTCGCCATAATTTCAACGCCTCGCCACGAGCAAACCGTTCGAGATATCAAAAATCCCCTGGCAATTTTTCATCCCCAGTGTCTTGAGATCATGTTGACCGAGTTTGGCGACAATCGAGAAAAAAACCTATGACAAGTATTTCAAATTCCAGAGCATGCGCTTTTTACATAACTCTAAATAGCTGACTTCCTGTTGGGTGGAGCCTATGACATGCAATACGAAAGTTGTTCGGCACGATGAGATCTATATGTGTACTGAGTTTCATATGAATATGTGCAAGTATGTGTGAGCTATACATCAACATTTCTGACTGTGTTCCAGGGGGCGCCGTAGAGCCCCTGTGCCACGCCCGGGTCCCAGCCTCTGCAGGCTCCTAAAGGCCACAGATTCCAAAGTGTGCGCAAATTTTCAAGAGTTTTTGAGTATGTTAAGGACCCCAAAAGCCCCCACAACTTTGACGAAAAATTTGAATACTAAACCCTAAATAGCCAACTTCCTGTTGGGCGGAGCCTATGATATGCAATACAAAAGTTGTTTGGATTGATGAGATTTATATGTGTACCGAGTTTCATACGTCTACGAGCAAGAATGTATGATATATGGCCCTCCATATTCCAGGGGGCGCTGTAGAGCCCCTGTGCCACGCCCGTGTATCAGTCTCTGCCCGGCCCTAATGGCCGCAGGTTCCAATCTGTGTGCCAATTTTCAAGACTTTTTAAGCACGTTAAGGGCCCCAAAAGCCCCCGAGACGTTGGAAAAAAATAATAATAATAATAATAATAATAATAATAATAATAAAAAATAATCCTAAGGAAAACAATAGGCCTCTCGCCCTTTGGGCTTGAGCCCTAATAATAATAATAATAAAAAATAATCCTAAGGAAAACAATAGGCCTCTCGCCCTTTGGGCTTGAGCCCTAATAATAATAATAAAAAATAATCCTAAGGAAAACAATAGGCCTCTCGCCCTTTGGGCTTGAGCCCTAATAAATATAGCTGCAAGCAGCGATGTCGGGCTCAAGCCATCAGTGCAACGCCACCCCGGTGGCATCAGGATAACTGTGCCCAGCGGGCATAAGCATTTACAGTAACCCTCTGACAATCAGTTTTAAGGGATGCGGCAGTTAAAGGGTTAATCCGACCAATCTAGACTTTGAAATCACATACACAGAACAATATATATAACTTTAGTAACACTTTATTTTAATATTTATAAAAAATGTATAAGGTGTGCATTGTAGCTGACACCTATATGAACACATTACAATTGCTTTGTGACTGCAAGTCTTTCTTCTCAAATGCTATTGAGCTTCAAATTTGCATTTGAGCCCATGTGAAAAAGTTGCATAATTTACATATGACTTACAGTTTGTTGTAATAAATATCAAACATTCAATTTAATTGTGCATTATAGCTGTCACCTAGATGAACAATTACAGTTGTTTTTATGACTGTAAGTCATTCTCTTCAAATGCTACTGACGTTAGAAAAGTGTATAACAATATCACATGTAACTTTAGAGACCGGCCCTAAATTTGAGACTCTAGAAAGTCCAATGTCAAGACAACTTTATGCCTGTTTTATTTTCTTTAGTTTTCTTTTCTCTGTGCCGGATTGCTGATGTCCTATACCCAGGCATAGATGTCCATCCATCAATTACGAACATTCAGCCGCAAACATGAGGTGTGAGCGGTCGCGAGCGCGGATGGGAGAATGACGCATGTTTTTTTTTTTTTTTTTTTTTTTTTGAGCAACTGGGATGGTGCCCCCTCTGGGAGTTGGTGCCCTACGAAGACTGCATACTATGTTATACTGCATAATGTTAACAAATTAGACATTATTTTACAGTGTTACCAAATCCTTAAATAATGTATTAGTGTTTTGTAATGATTTTAATGACCTATAAGCATTTGTGAAATAGTTTTGCTTGCATTGCAGCTTTATCTGTCAGTTGAAGAGTTTTACTGTTACATCCATGAGATTAATAAATGTCATGTCACGTCACAGGTTGTCATAGGTCAGTATCAAATGAGTTTGAAATTATTATTTGCAGCACAAATTAGGGTTCTTAGGATGTTTTTAAATCCCTAAAACTGTCAGAAAAGGATAAGGCCTAAGAGATTTCTTAACCTGTAATGAAAGGAAAAAACACCACCATTAGCAACAACAAAAACAATAACAATTTAAAATACAGATTTTTTTTTCCTGATTATTAAAGGGATGATTAGGTCTCTCTGTCTCTCTCTCTGCCAGACAGCCCCTCCCTACAGTCCACACACACTGTCACAGTCACCAACCCCCTCACACTCCCCCTCCCTCTCCCCCTCCCTTCCCTCACACAGACAGGGTGGCCAGAGTGAGATCATGTCAGTTGAGAAGTCTGACAGTTTTTTAATTTTCTTTTATCCATACAGTGTTGTAAAGTCGTGAAACTATGCATATTTCCTCAGAATGATTTGATCTTTGTATAAAAAAATGCTTTGAAGTGTTTGGAAGCTGCAATTTAAACATACAAGACAATTAATGTTTCCCTTTTTACTGTCATTTCAAAAATTCACCACGACAAAACCGTTCAAGCTAACCAAAATCCGTTCGCAATTTAAGTTCCTCAATGGTTTTTCTTCATGTAGACAAAGTTTGGTGTGTATAGTGTACTTCCCCTGTGAGGAGTATGCATTAAATCAGAGCTCAATTTAAATATTCAAATCAAAATAGCCGACTTCCTGTTGGTCGTAGCTGATGACTGTGAATTAGAAAGTTGTCCGTCTTGAAAAGAACAATTTATGTACCAAGTTTGGTGTCTGTAGCTAAAACTAACCCCCCCACTTTTGACAAAAGGTGGCGCTATAGAGTGCCTCCTTCACGCCCTTTTAAAAGCTTTTGCCATTGTCTAGCTATCACTAATACTGATATGTGTTTTGAGTTTTATGTAAATCTGAGCTTGTTGTCTGCCTCAAACTCACCATAACAGAACATTCAAGTTTGACACGTTGCCATGGCAACACTATATCAGATATCAATATCCCCACAACAGATTTACATCGGCCGTGTTTTGTCATTATTCTGATGAAGTTTTAAGTAAATAGAGTAAAAATAAGATGCTGAATTCAAAGCATTTGGAAAATGGCACACTTCCTGCTGCCAGTTGGTGGCGCTATAATGTTGACTCTTAATAGTCACATATATACGATCAGTATCATACAACGAACAAACCAATGAAGTTTGATCAAATTCAGGAAATGTATGTGGATGTTATTAGACATTTCCTGTTTCTCATTTCTCGCCATAATTTCAACGCCTCGCCACGGGCAAACCGTTCGAGATATCAAAAATCCCCTCGCAATTTTCCATCCCCAATGTCTTGAGATCATGTTGACCGAGTTTGGTGGCAATCAAGTAAAAGACCTATGACAAGTATATCAAATTCCAGAGCATGCTTTTTATAAACAGCCCTAAATAGCTGACTTCCTGTTGGGCGGAGCCTATGACATAGAGTGCGAAAGTTGCTCGGCTCAATGAGATCTATAAGTGTACTGAGTTTCATATAAATACATGAAAGTGTGTGTGAGCTATGGTTCAAGATTTCTGAATGTGTTCCAGGGGGCGCTGTAGAGTCCCTGTGCCACGCCCGGGTCCCAGTCTCTGTGGCGTCCTGATGGCCGCAGATTCCAATGTGTGTGCCAATTTTCAAGAGTTTTTGAGCATGTTAAGGCCTTCAACAACCCCCGGAAGGTTTAATAAAAAATAAAAAAAATAATAATAATAAGAAGAATAATCCTTAGAAGAACAATAGGGCTCTTCGCCCCTTCGGGCTTGAGCCCTAATAATAATAAAAAATAATCCTAAGGAAAACAATAGGCCTCTCGCCCTTTGGGCTTGAGCCCTAATAATAAATATAGCTGCAAGCAGCGATGGCGGGCTCAAGCCACCAATGCCATCGCCACCCCGGTGGCATCAGGTAAACTGTGCCCAAGCGGGCACATGCATTCACAATATCCCTCTGGCAGTGAGGTTTTAAAGGATATGGCAGTTAAAGGGTTAATCCGAATCATCTAGACTTTAAAATCACATTGACAGAACAATATATATATATATATATATATATATATATATATATATATATATATATATATATATATATATATATGTATATATATTAAGTAACACTTTACAATAAGATTTCATTCATAAACATTATGTTAACATGAACAATATTTATATAGCATTCATTCATGTCAGTTAATATTCCAAACTTAAACATTAAAACATAGTTTTATTGTGATTTTTTTCCAAGCACATTTTACCAATTCCAAACCATATCAATCTTAATAACTACCATTATTTTTTATTTAATCATTTATGAGTGCTATACAATAGTCCTGGAAAGCTGGAAGAGAAAAACTCCTTATATTCATGTGTGCAGAATTATAAGGCATGTTTTCTTACAGATGAAATGCGCTAAAAAAGAGTTTTAACTCAAACTGTTTTAACTCAAAGTCGAAAATTATGAAATACCCATGAGAAATATCAAACACAAATGGAATACAGAAATAGATAAGTTAAGACTTGACCATTGTACAAAAATGCTGACTGGGTCATGAGGTCAGAAAAGAAGAAGAAAAAAAAAAAAACAGGTCAAGAAGAACTGACAAAAATAATTGCAAAATAATTAGGAATTAATGTGAAGATTAATTTTTAGTCAATTCTGCAAGACAGACTTTCAGGAAAGGAGGTGGAATAAAAATGAGCTCCTAAATCTTAATCCCGGATTCTGGAAAATATATTCCTCATACCATCAGACAAGAGGAGGTGGTGCTGGTCCTTCACGTGTCACGCTAATCTGTTCATAAAGCCTATATATAAAGTCTTAATATATAGTATTTCACAATACTTCATGGTATTTAATTAAATCATTTTTTGGAATCTTAGATCTCTCAGAACCTAACACATTGTAATTCTGAGACTCCAGGAAAGTGGCAGTTCTGTAAAATGTTGGCGCTGGAGATTAAATGCTCCCTGATAGTTTCACACCTAATTCACTTAACACACACACACACACACACATTACCCACAGTGACAGAGAGACAGAGTGACATCAGATGTATGATAGTTTTTTAATTTTCTATCATCCATATAGTGTTGTATAGTCATGAAACTATGCATATTTCCTCAGAATGACTTGTCTTCTATGTGTACATTTTTTTTAAGTGTTTAGAAGCTGCACTTAAAAAAAATAAAAGACATTTACTGGTTACTTTTTACTGTTATTTCAAAAAATCATCACGACAAAACCATTCAAGCCATTCAAAATTCATCCGCACCTGTACTGTAAGATACATTCTTTAAACAGTGGTAAAAGATGATGTGGTGCTGATCCTTCAAGAGTCACTCAAAACGTATCTGTCCATAAAGCCTATAAAGAATTATTCTTAATATACGGTTCACAATACTTCAGCTTGTTATTCTAATTAAGGGAGGGTCATTTTATCAGGAAATACATAAAATACATATTATTTTTCTTTGAAAGATTTCTATAAATGATTTAAATCATACTTGTTTCTACAATAATTATTTAAAAGTAATCCTATAGCTCCATCTGGTGGCCATTATTGGTACTAAGAATTGCAAGCTTGATTTATATGTTATGATAGTTTTAATTTTATGCTGGCTCTTGAAAATGATAAAGCTATGAAACTTACTGTGCTTCCTTCAAATGATGATTTCTACGTATATAAAAAATTATGAAGAGTTGGAATTAAAAATTTTAAAGATATAGTAAAATAACTATTGTATTATTTCATGTTCACTTAATATATCGCTATGGCCACACCATTTAAGGTATCCTAAACCCATTCGAAATTTAACATCTTCAGTATATGGCTTCATGTTAAAACAGTTTGGTGTGAACTACTTGTGTCTTCTTGGAGGAGAATGAATTCATTTACAGGCTGAGTTTATCATAAATCCACAATAACATTTCTGAGTTCTGTACCAATCTGTGTTGTTGTTTGTTTATTTTTATTGTTTTATGTTTCATAGGAAGATAACTGACCCTTTACTCTCCTTTTTAATAAATGTGCTTATAAACCAAGAACAAGCTATTTATAGCTGTATTTATAAACTGCTTACTACTGACTATTAATATTGGGACAAGGCTTTATAAAGCATGAACTGACTATTTACTAATGAGTGCAGTTATTATAAAGTGTTATCAATGCATTTGCTAATGTTAACAAATTAGACATTATTTTACAGTGTTATCAAATCCCTTAAATGATTTGTAAGTGTTTTGTAATGATTTTATTGACCTACAAGCATTTGTGAAAGTTCTGCTTGCATTACAGCTTAGTCTTGATCTGTGAGCTGAACAGATTTACTGTTACATCCATGAGATTATGTAAATTCAAATAAATATCATGTCACAGGATGTCAGAAGTCAGTATCAAATTAATTTGAAATTATTATTTGCAGCACAAATAAGGTTTTTTAGGATTTTTAAAAATCCCTAAAACTGTCAGAAAAGGATAAGGCCCAAGATTTCTATGTGAGTGGCTAAATTTATTTGTTTTTATAACTATAATGCATAAACTATGAAATTATACAAAATGTATAAAAAAGTACAACAGTTATTCTTTTCCAATGTTTTTTATTTATTTTTTTATTTATTTTTTATTTTTATTTTTATTTTTATTTTTTTTATTTTTTTTTATTTTTTTTTTTGGATTTACATTTAAAAAAATTAGCCTACTGCATTCATTCTAAACAGCTTGAATAAAACCTGTTAATATTTATTGTAGACCACTGTAACTGTGTATAATCTAACAGACAAGTTTATTATGAAAATAAAAGTGTACACCAGATAAATTGGACGATAAAGAAATGGCTAACAATAGTATAATAGAGCATGTTTTAGGTTTTTAGGCGTTTAGATGCAGAAATGGACAAACAAATGTAAAATAAAATGTAATTGATTTAATTAAATATAGATTAAGTCTTGTTAGAGCAAAATAATAAATAAATACGTACACATATTAAAAAAAGCAGCCAAGATGAATGAGTTTAATTTTTTATATAGATTAAAATTGAAGACAGAAGCAGCTGGTATATGCGGTCACTTAATATTCAAATCCAGTAGATCCACTTCAGATTTATTTCTCAACAGTTTATGTCCACGTGGCTGTTTTCGTTTATATTCGCCAAGCTGTTATGTATTTTGAAATAATCTTGTCCTTGATGTGTTCGTTCGTACGACGAAAGGCAGAATCCTGCAGCTCGAGAGATATATGTTATTCTGCCAGTCGCGCTTTCAAATAGTCTTGCACACTTAAACGGGTCACAAACACCTGCATTTAGCTCGTATTGTGTTATAATGGATGTATTGTGTGCATTTATGGCAATAATTTATTTTAAAAAGCTCTTACACAAGAATAAATTCGTTTGTTTTGAACTTGTGACACTGTACGCGCTGATCGGAGCAGTGATTTCAGATAGGCAACCGCGAATATTTCATTTTCACACAAACAGTTCAAAAACATCTGAATTTAGCTCTTGGTGTGTTCTAATTGGTGAATTGTGTGATATCGCTTTAATATTTTATTTGTTAAAGCTATAAAACAAGAATAAACTCGTTTTTTCTGAGCTCGTCATTCCACACGCTCATGCTCAGAGCGGTGATTCATCTCTCGTGTTTCTCACGTATCACTGACCACACATCAATTATTAATGAGCCCTGACCCAGTAATAATCATATATGTTGGTTTAGCTTGTCAGTGTGAATTAAATCTAAGTATTTATTTGTATTTTAACCGATTTAAAAATGAAACTAAAAGAGAGTCTCCTCCCTTTCAGTCGAATTTCCCTTTCAGGAATTGAACCTGTAGGGGCGCATTTTCTCTCAGACAATGTAAGTCTCAGCACATAATACTCAAACAGAGGGACAGAGTGAGATGAGATGTCTGACAGTTTTTACATTTTCTGTTATCCATACAGTGTTGTAAAGTCGTGAAACTATCCATATTTACTCAGAATGACTTTTTTTCTGTATGAAAAAAGGTTTTGAAGTGTTTGGAATTTAAAAATGCAGGACAATTAATAATTCCATTTTTACTGTCATTTAAAAAAATCACCACGACAAAACCGTTCAAGCTATCCAAAATCCTTTGGCAATTTAAGTTGTATAAAATGTTTTGGCAACATGTAGACAAAGTTTGGTGTGTATAGTGTTACTCTCATCTGAGCAGTATGCATTAATTCACAGCTAAATGTAAAAAAAATCCACATTCAAATCAAAATAGCTGACTTCCTGTTGATCGTAGCTGATGACTGTGAATTAGAAAGTTGTCCGTCTTGATAAGAACAATTTTTGTACCGAGTTTGGTGTCTGTAGCTAAAACTAACCCCCCCACTTTTGACAAAAGGTGGCGCTATAGAGTGCCTCTTCCACGCCCTCTTATGAACTTTTGCCAGTGTCTAGTTATCATAAATACTGATATGTGTTCTGAATTTCATGAAGTTCTAAGTATGTTATATGCCTTAAAATCACCTGAGAAGTATTCAAGTTTGACATGTTGCCACGGCAACAATATTTTTAGATATCAATATCCCCCTAGCAGATTAATATCGGCTGTGTTTTAACATTATTCTGATGAAGTTTGAAGTTAATCGAGTAAAAATAAGATGCTGAATACAAAGCATTTTGAAAATGATACACTTCCTGCTGCCAGTTGGTGGCGCTATAACTTTGACTCCTAATAGTCACATATATGTGATCGACATCATACAAAGAATAATCTGATGAAGTTTGATTAAAATCAGGAAATGTATGTGGATGGTATTAGACACTTCCTGTTTCTCATTTCTCGCCATAATTTCAACGCCTCGCCACGAGCAAACCGTTTGAGATATCAAAAATCCCCTGGCAATGTGATCATGTTGACCGAGTTTGGTGGCAATCGGGTAAAACATTTATGACAAATATATCAAATTCCAGAGCATGTGCTTGTTACAGAGCTTTAAATAGTTTATTTTAGTTAGGGTTAGTAGTTTGGATTTAAGGGATACAGCAATAAAAGGGTTAATTTAAACCATCAAGAGAACCACATGCATTACTATACATAAAAGATTGTTAAAACTTTCAATAAGGTTTCAGGTATTAACATTAACTATATTAATTAACATGAATAGTAATTGTATATCATTTA
Organism: Carassius gibelio; assembly: GCF_023724105.1. Lineage (NCBI taxonomy): Eukaryota > Metazoa > Chordata > Actinopteri > Cypriniformes > Cyprinidae > Carassius > Carassius gibelio. Next base: position 14,551,550 of record NC_068405.1, on the reverse strand, counting down.
TTAATGTTTGATTTTGTCTTACACCTACACATAACACACAGATAAACACACAAGAGAACAATATATAAAATATTTCTTGATTTTGAAGTGGCCAATTTCAGAAAAAAAATTAATTAGTTGAAGGATTCTATTTATGAATGTGTTACTAAAGTCCTTTGTCAAGTATATTATGGCTACATGGTCAATTTTTTTCTCAAAATTGTTCAAATATTTAACTTTTTGGGACTGTTACAAAAGTGTCATGTTTTGTAATTTTTCATGTGATACTTCTAAATTATGTTTTTTATTATTGTTATTATTAAAAGTGATCATAGAAAATTTTGCAAATGTGTCTTCCAAAGTGATAATGATAGGTTAGGCTGAAATGTTTTAAGGTGATGGTTTGTTCACAAGTGTACTTTGTCATATCATAGGAACAAATGTCATAGTAGATGACAAAGTTTTTAAAGAAGCATGTTAATTATTTGAATGTTAAGGGATTTTTTTTTTTTTTTTTTAGTGTTTTTAAATGTAATAATTATATTAATTAAATGACTTTGTGATAGATAGAAAATTAACAGGGTTCACCAGCAGCCAGGAGAATGTAAGAGAATGGTGTAGAAAGTAAATAGAAGCAAAATTATGTTTTAAAGATAAAAGATAAGTATTGTGGTTAAAAATAAATAAATAATAATAAATAAATAAAAATCTTTGACATCTTAATGAATATAGTTTGAATACCAATTATATGTGTTACACATGCAGCTGGGGGACATTGTGTTTGCCTAAGAGACTAAGTTTTTTGGTTGGAACTTATTTTGTTTTGTTAAAAAAAGAAAAGTGTTGATGTTGTTTGTATGGAAATTAGACTATTTTACTTTGACATTTTCAAAATGAAATACAAATATTTAAATTAAAGCTGCAAGCAGCGATGAACGGGCCCTCGCACCCGGGCTCACCGGCAGCGAGTGGCTTTAGTTAATAGGTGAATGGTGAGAAATATGCGTTTAAACTCATAAATATAAGTAGAATATATCAATGTTTATTCCATATATGTGCCAATCTTCCTGTTGCCAGCAGGTGGCGCTATCATTATAATGGAATATTGGCCTTCAGATGTGTTCAGGGCAGGACTTTTATCGAACAATGTGAGGTTTGGGGAGGATTGGACATTTTATGCCTGAGTTACAACAACATCCTATTTCATGGCGAAACATCGAAATTTGTCAGGCCGCCATGGACACGCCCTTTATCGAAACCTCAAGAACCTCGCAATTTAAGATCACAAAAGGCTTTAGATTACACTGACCAAGTTTGGTGTTGATCTGAATAAATCTCTAGGAGAAGTTCGTACTAGTACAACCCCTGAAAATGGCCAAAACAACACTAATTTTGCAGAGAAAATTCTAAATAACTGACTTCCTGTTGGGATTCGGATTTCGTACCAAGAGACTTTTTCGTAGATATTGGTGTGTTACATGTGTGTACCGATTTTTGTACATGTACGTGAAACATAGCTCGAGGCGCACTCCGTTTAAAGTGTATACGCACTCCATTGAAAGTGTATAGGTGGCGCTATCGAGCCATTTTGCCACACTCGATGGAATATTGGCCTTCAGATCTTTTCAGGCCAGGACCCTTATCACACAAGTGAAGTTTGGGCAAGATCGGACATTTTATGCCTGAGTTATAACATCTTTTATTCCCATGGCGAGACATCAATTTTCATCACGGCGCCATGGACACACCTTTTAACAAAATCTCAAGATCTTCACAACTAAACATCACACAGGTCTTTAGATTAGACTGACCACAAAAAAGACATTGATGTCATAAAATTTCTAGGAGTAGTTTGTCGCAGTGTAAAATATGTAACTTCCTGTTGCCAATAGGTGGCGCTATGACTATAACTGAATATGGGCATGTAGATCTGTTCAGGTCAAGAGTCTTATCCAACATGTGAAGTTTGGGGCAGATTGGACATTGTATGTCTGAGTTACAGCAACTTCCTTTTTCATGGCGAAACATCGAAATTTGTCAGGCCGCCATGGACCCGCCCTTTAACGAAACCTCAAGTCCTTCACAATTTATTATCGCAAAGGGCTTTAGATTACACTGACCAAGTTTGGTGTTGATCTGAATAAATCTCTAGGAGGAGTTCGTTAAAGTACAACCCCTGAAAATGGCAAAAACAACACCAATTTTGAAGGGAAAATTCAAAATAACCGACTTCCTGTTGGGATCTGGATTTCGTACCAAGAGACTTTTTTGTAGGTATTGGAGTCTTACATGTGTGTACCAATTTTTGTACATGTACGTGAAACATAGCTCGAGGCGCACTCCGTTGAAAGTGTATAGGTGGCGCTATAGAGCCATTCTGCCACACCCGGTGGAATATTGATCTGTAGATCTGTTCAGGCCAGGACTCTTATCACACATGTGAAGTTTGGGGAAGATTGGACATTTTATGCCTGAGTTATAACATCTTTTATTCCCATGGCGAGACATCGAACTTCGTCGCGGCGCCATGAACAAGCCTTTTAACGAAAACTCAAGATCTTCACAACTGAACATCGCACAGGCCTTTAGATTAGACTGACCACAAAAAAGACATTGATGTCATAAAATTTCTAGGAGTAGTTTGTCTCAGCGTAAAATAAGTCACTTCCTGTTGCCAATAGGTGGCGCTATGACTATAACTGAATATGGGCATGTCTATCTGTTCAGGTTCGGAGTCTCATCAAACATGTGAAGTTTGGGGCAGATTGGACATTGTTTGTGTGAGTTATAGCAACTTCATTTTTCATGGCGAATCATCGAAATTCGCCAGGCTGCCACGGACACGTCCTTCGACGAAAACTCAAGATCTTCGCAATTTAACATGGCAAAGGCCTTTAGATTAGGCATACCAAATTTGGTGTTGATTTGAAGAACTCTCTAGGAGGAGTTCGTTAAAATACAACACATGGAAATGACCAAAATTACACAAAATATGCTCATAATATTAAAAATAACCGACTTCCTGTTGGGTTTAGAATTTCGCTCCAAGAGTCTTTTTTGTAGGTATTGGTGTGTTACATATGTGTGCCATTTTTTGTGCATGTACGTGAAACATAGCTGGAAGGCTGTTGATTTTCTTGGTATAGGTGGCGCTGTCGAGCCATTTTGCCACACCCTCTTCTGAATCCTATATCAGACGAAAATTTTCACCAGGTTTGACGCGTGTGCAAAGTTTCATGACTTTTTGAGCATTTTAAAGCCCTCAAAAATGCGATTCATTCGGGAGAAGAAGAAGAAGAATAATAATTAAAGCTGCAAGCAGCGATGAACGGGCCCTCGCACCCGGGCTCACCGCCATCGTTTGGCTTTAGTAAAAAGGTGAACGGTGAGAAATATGCATTTAAAGTCTTAAAAATAAGTGGAATATGTCAAAGTCATTTATTTGTACCAGTCCTCCTGTTGCCAGCAGGTGGCGCTATCATTATAATGGAATATTGGCCTTCAGATGTGTTCAGGGCAGAATTCTTATCTAACATGTGAAGTTTGGGGGAGATCGAACATTTTATGCCTGAGTTACAACAACTTCTCTTGCTGTGACGAGACATCAAATTTTGTCATGGTGCCATGGACACGTCCTTTAACAAAAACTCAAGTTCTCCACAATTTAACATTGCACAGACCTTTAGATTAGACTGACCACAAAAAAGACATTAATGTCAAAAGATTTCTAGGAGTAGTTTGTCGCAGTGTAAAACATGTGACTTCCTGTTGCCAGCAGGTGGCGCTATGACTATAACTGAATATGGGCATGTAGATCTGTTAAGTGCAGAAGTCTTATCTAACATGTGAAGTTTGGGGCAGATTGGACATTGTATGTCCGAGTTACAGCAACCTCCTTTTTCATGGCGAAACATCGAAATTTGCCAGGCCGCCATGGTCACGCCCTTTAACAAAACCTCAAGATCTTCGCAATTTAACATCGCAAAGGCCTTTAGATTTAACTTACCAAGTTTGGTGTTGATCTGAATAAATCTCTAGGAGGAGTTCGTTAAAGTACAACCCCTGAAAATGGCAAAAACAACGCCAATTTTGCAGAGAAAATTCTAAATAACCGACTTCCTGTTGGGATTCGGATTTTGTACCAAGAGACTTTTTTGTAGGTATTGGTGTGTTACATATGTATACCGATTTTTGTACATGTATGTGAAACATAGCTCGAGGCGCACTCTGTTGAAAGTGTATAGGTGGCGCTATCGAGCCATTTTGCCACACCTGATGGAATTTTGGCCTTCAGATGTGTTCAGGCCAGGACTCTTATCACACATGTGCAGTTTGGGGAAGATCGGACATTTTATGCCTGAGTTATAACATATTTTATTCCCATGGCGAGACATCGAACTTCGCGACGGCGCCATGGACACGCCTTTTAACGAAAACTCAAGATCTTCACAACTTAACATCGCACAGGCCTTTAGATTAGACTGACCACAAAAAATACATTGATGTCATAAAATTTCTAGGAGTAGTTAATCGCAGTGTAAAATATGTCACTTCCTGTTGCCAATAGGTGGCGCTATGACTATAACTGAATATGGGCATGTCAATCTGTTCAGGTCAGGAGTCTCATCAAACATGTGAAGTTTGGGGCAGACTGGTCATTGTATGTCTGAGTTATAGCAATTTCCTGTTTCATGGCGAGTCATCGAAATTCGCCAGGCCGCCACGGACACGCCCATTAACGAAAACTCAAAAGCTTCGCAATTTAACATCGCAAAGGCCTTCAGATTAGCCATACCAAATTTGGTGTTGATCTGAATGAATCTCTAGGAGGAGTTCGTTAAAATACAACGCATGGAAATGACAAAAATGACACAAAATTTGCTCATAATATTAGTAATAACCGACTTCCTGTTGGGTTTCGGATTTTGCTCCAAGAGACTTTTTTGTAGGTATTGGAGAGTTACATGAGTATACCGATTTTCATACATGTACATGAAACGTAGCTCGAGGCGCACACCGTTGAACGTGTATAGGTGGCGCTGTTGAGCCATTTTGCCACACCCACTTCTGAAACCCATATCAGACGTAAATTTTCGCCAGTTCTGAGGTGTGTGCAAAGTTTCATGACTTTTCGAGCATGTTTAGGCCCTCAAAAATCCGATTCATTTTGGAGAAGAAGAATAATAATAATAATAATAATAATAATAATAATAATAATAATAATAATAAACGGAGAAATTCCAAGAGGGTCCTCACACCATCGGTGCTCGGGCCCTAATAATTAAAGCTGCAAGCAGCGATGAACGGGCCCTCGCACCCAGGCTCACCGGCAGCGAGTGGCTTTAGTTAATAGGTGAACGGTGAGAAATATGCGTTTAAACTCATAAATATAAGTAGAATATATCAATGTTTATTCCATATATGTGCCAATCTTCCTGTTGCCAGCAGGTGACGCTATCATTATAATGGAATATTGGCCTTCAGATGTGTTCAGGGCAGGACTTTTATCGAACATGTGAAGTTTGGGGAGGATTGGACATTTTATGCCTGAGTTACAACAACATCCTATTTCATGGCGAAACATCGAAATTTGTCAGGCCGCCATGGACACGCCCTTTAACGAAATCTAAAGATCTTCGCAATTTAACATCGCAAAGGGCTTAAGATTACACTGACCGGGTTTGGTGTTGATCTGAATAAATATCTAGGAGGAGTTCGTTAAAGTACAACCCCTGAAAATGGCAAAAACAACGCCAATTTCGCAGAGAACATTCTAAATAACCGACTTCCTGTTGGGATTCGGATTTCGTACCAAGAGACTTTTTTGTATGTATTGGTGTGTTACATGTGAATACCGATTTTTGTACATGTACGTGAAACATAGCTCGAGGCGCACTCTGTTGAAAGTGTATAGGTGGCGCTATCGAGCCATTCTGCCACACCTGATGGAATTTTGGCCTTCCGATGTGTTCAGGCCAGGACTCGTATCACACATGTGCAGTTTGGGGAAGATCGGACATTTTATGCCTGAGTTATAACAACTTTTATTCCCATGGCGAGACATCGAACTTCGTGACGGCGCCATGGACACGCCCTTTAACGAAAACTCAAAATCTTCACAACTTAACATCGCACAGGCCTTTAGATTAGACTGACCACAAAAAATACATTGATGTCATAAAATTTCTCGGAGTAGTTCTTCGCAACGTAAAATATGACACTTCCTGTTGCCAATAGGTGGCGCTATGACTATAACTGAATATTGGCATGTCAATCTGTTCAGTTTGGGAGTCTCATCAAACATGTGAAGTTTGGGGCAGATTGGACATTGTATGTCTGAGTTATAGCAACTTCATTTTTCATGGCGAATCATCGAAATTCGCCAGGCCGCCACGGACACGAACTTGAACGAAAACTCAAGATCTTCGCAATTTAACACCGCAAAGGCCTTTAGATTAGGCATACCAAATTTGGTATTGATCTGAATTAATCTCTAGGAGGAGTTCGTTAAAATACAACGCATGGAAATGGCAAAAATGACAAAAAATTTCGTCATAAAATAAAAAATATCTGACTTCCTGTTGGGTTTAGAATTTTGCTCCAAGAGTCTTTTTCGTAGGTCTTGGTGTGTTACATGTGTGTACCGATTTTCATACATGTGTGTGAAACGTAGCTTGAGGCGCACACCGCTGAACGTGTATAGGTGGCACTATCGAGCCATTTTGCCACGCCCACTTCTGAAACCCATATCAGACGTAAATTTTCGCCAGTTCGGAGGTGTGTGCAAATTTTCCTCACTTTTTGAGTATGTTTAGGCCCTCAAAAAGGCGATTCATTTGGCACCGTAATAATAATAATAATAATAATAATAATAAACGAAGCAGATACAATAGGGTCCTCACACCTTCGGTGCTCGGGCCCTAATTAAAGCTGCAAGCAGCGATGAACGGGCCCTCGCACCCGGGCTCACCGGCAGCGAGTGGCTTTAGTTAATAGGTGAACGGTGAGAAATATGCGTTTAAACTCATAAATATAAGTAGAATATATCAATGTTTATTCCATATATGTGCCAATCTTCCTGTTGCCAGCAGGTGGCGCTATCATTATAATGGAATATTGGCCTTCAGATGTGTTCAGGGCAGGACTTTTATCGAACATGTGAGGTTTGGGGAGGATTGGACATTTTATGCCTGAGTTACAACAACATCCTATTTCATGGCGAAACAATGAAATTTGTCAGGCCGCCATGGACACGCCCTCTAACGAAACCTCAAGATCTTCGCAATTTAAGATCGCAAAAGGCTTTAGATTACACTGACCAAGTTTGGTGTTGATCTGAATAAATATCTAGGAGGAGTTCGTTAAAGTACAACCCCTGAAAATGGCCAAAACAACACTAATTTTGCAGAGAAAATTCCAAATAACTGACTTCCTGTTGGGATTCGGACTTCGTACCAAGAGACTTTTTCGTAGATATTGGTGTGTTACATATGTGTACCGATTTTTGTACATGTACGTGAAACATAGCTCAAGGCGCACTCCGTTTAAAGTGTATACGCACTCCGTTGAAAGTGTATAGGTGGCGCTATTGAGCCATTTTGCCACACTCGATGGAATATTGGCCTTCAGATCTGTCCAGGCCAGGACCCTTATCACACAAGTGAAGTTTGGGCAAGATCGGACATTTTATGCCTGAGTTATAACATCTTTTATTCCCATGGCGAGACATTGAACTTCATCACGGCGCCATGGACACACCTTTTAACAAAAACTCAAGATCTTCACAACTAAACATCACACAGGTCTTTAGATTAGACTGACCACAAAAAAGACATTGATGTCATAAAATTTCTAGGAGTAGTTTGTCGCAGTGTAAAATATGTAACTTCCTGTTGCCAATAGGTGGCGCTATGACTATAACTGAATATTGGCATGTAGATCTGTTCAGGTCAAGAGTCTTATCCAACATGTGAAGTTTGGGGCAGATTGGACATTGTATGTCTGAGTTACAGCAACTTCCTTTTTCATGGCGAAACATCGAAATTTGTCAGGCCGCCATGGACCCGCCCTTTAACGAAACCTCAAGTCCTTCGCAATTTATTATCGCAAAGGGCTTTAGATTACACTGACCAAGTTTGGTGTTGATCTGAATAAATCTCTAGGAGGAGTTCGTTAAAGTACAACCCCTGAAAATGGCAAAAACAACAGCAATTTTGAAGGGAAAATTCAAAATAACCGACTTCCTGTTGGGATCCGGATTTCGTACCAAGAGACTTTTTTGTAGGTATTGGAGTGTTACATGTGTGTACCAATTTTTGTACATGTACGTGAAACATAGCTCGAGGCGCACTCCGTTGAAAGTGTATAGGTGGCGCTATAGAGCCATTCTGCCACACCCGGTGGAATATTGGCCTGAAGATCTGTTCAGGCCAGGACTCTTATCACACATGTGAAGTTTGGGGAAGATCGGACATCTTATGCCTGAGTTATAACATCTTTTATTCGCATGGCGAGACATCGAACTTCGTCGCGGCGCCATGAACAAGCCTTTTAACGAAAACTCAAGATCTTCACAACTGAACATCGCACAGGCCTTTAGATTAGACTGACCACAAAAAAGACATTGATGTCATAAAATTTCTAGGAGTAGTTCGTCGCAGCGTAAAATATGTCACTTCCTGTTGCCAATAGGTGGCGCTATGACTATAGCTGAATATGGGCATGTCAATCTGTTCAGGTTCGGAGTCTCATCAAACATGTGAAGTTTGGGGCAGATTGGTCATTGTATGTGTGAGTTATAGCAACTTCATTTTTCATGGCGAATCATCGAAATTCGCCAGGCCGCCACGGACACGCCCTTCAACGAAAAGTCAGGATCTTCGCAATTTAACATCGCAAAGGCCTTTAGATTAGGCATACCAAATTTGGTGTTGATTTGAAGAACTCTCTAGGAGGAGTTCGTTAAAATACAACACATGGAAATGACCAAAATTACACAAAATATGCTCATAATATTAAAAATAACCGACTTCCTGTTGGGTTTAGAATTTCGCTCCAAGAGTCTTTTTTGTAGGTATTGGTGTGTTACATATGTGTGCCAATTTTCGTGCATGTACGTGAAACATAGCTGGAAGGCTGTTGATTTTCTTGGTATAGGTGGCGCTGTCGAGCCATTTTGCCACACCCTCTTCTGAATCCTATATCAGACGAAAATTTTCACCAGGTTTGACGAGTGTGCAAAGTTTCATGACTTTTTGAGCATGTTAAAGCCCTCAAAAATGCGATTCATTCGGGAGAAGAAGAAGAAGAAGAATAATAATAATAATAAAAAACAAAGCAGATACAAGAGGGTCCTCGCACCTCGGTGCTCGGGCCCTAATAATTAAAGCTGCAAGCAGCGATGAACGGGCCCTCGCACCCGGGCTCACCGGCAGTGAGTGGCTTTAGTTAATAGGTGAACGGTGAGAAATATGCGTTTAAACTCATAAATATAAGTAGAATATATCAATGTTTATTCCATATATGTGTCAATCTTCCTGTTGCCAGCAGGTGGCGCTATCATTATAATGGAATATTGGCCTTCAGATGTGTTCAGGGCAGGACCCTTATCACACAAGTGAGGTTAGGGGAGGATTGGACATTTTATGCCTGAGTTACAACAACATCCTATTTCATGGCGAAACATCGAAATTTGTCAGGCCGCCATGGACACGCCCTTTAACGAAACCTCAAGATCTTCACAATTTAAGATCGCAAAAGGCTTTAGATTACACTGACCAAGTTTGGTGTTGATCTGAATAAATCTCTAGGAGGAGTTTGTTAAAGTACAACCACTGAAAATGGCCAAAACAACACTAATTTTGCAGAGAAAATTCTAAATAACTGACTTCCTGTTGGGATTCGGATTTCATACCAAGAGACTTTTTCGTAGATATTGGTGTGTTACATGTGTGTACCGATTTTTGTACATGTCCGTGAAACATAGCTC